>NC_071105.1:40527500-40537500 GCF_024256425.1 Clarias gariepinus
ATTCTCAAGAGAGCAAGACAGGTAACACACACACACACACACACACACACACACACACACACACACACAATAAGTACTTTACAATGTGTAATTATTGGCACCCCTGTGCTGCTTTCCCGTGCCGTCAGTGCACAAGTGGTGTAGTTGTGAGTTAGAGCTCCCCCTGCTGGTGTCTCATCAGTGTCACACTCTGATTTAATAACGTGTGTGTGTGTGTGTGTGTGTGTGTGTACAGGTGCAGGAGGCGTGTGAATATGAATTGGTTGCTCCTCTCACCATCATTTTTGAGTCCACACTTCTACAGGTAAGGCCCCCAAACCGACGCCCCTAACCCCCCTTCCCACCGCGCGCACACACACACACACACACACACACACACACACACACACACACACATATTAAGAGCAACTGTACTAAAAGTGATCAGAGTAATTTATTCAAAGGGCCTAGCCTTCTTGTCTCATGCCCCGCCCCCTGTCACTTTTCATAATGTGATTATGCTCCGCCCCCAGACTCCGTACTGTCCAGTCGAGTGTAACCTCCTGGCCGAAGCACGTGAAGTGTTCCATGGCTTCCTGACGTGGCCCGAGCCCTACAGCAGCATGTGTCGCGGTGTGCTTACCACCATACAGCAGGAGCTGAGGGCGCCAGGTAACACACACACACACACACACACACACACACACACACGCATTCTTAAATCAATAATACAATATAATAATACTATCCTCCTACACGGATGATCTCAGGTAGTTATGACAGAAACACTGACACCCAGTGGTGAGACGTGGTAACGGCAGCCATCAGGTGGGAGACGTCTGTAGTTAGAACAGGTTTTATTCTGTATGTGTTCAGGTCCCTGTATATATTATAAACACACACACACACACACACACACACACACACACACTTGTCCTGCGCGACAGTAGGTTTTCTAACTTGTTGAGATTGTTGAGTCAGGGCAAGTCAATGAGGTCATGTGACCGGGTCAGACGTCACTCAGGAAATGGTTTAGCTCATCATGTTAAAAAACAGAACATTGTGAAATAGACACATCTGACCTACTGCTGTGTGTGTGTGTGTGTGTGTGTGTGTGTGTGTGTGTGTGTGTTAGGGATTTCGTACCACCAGTTGGTGAAAGAGGAACAGGGCATCAGTGCTGAGCGTCAGAGCGGAAAAACCATGTGAGTTCACTTCAGCAAACCTTTACTTCCTGTCTGCATTTTACCTGACGCATGCAAGTCACTCACACACATTCACACACACTCACACACACACACACACACACATACATCCCTAAATAAGAATAATATTTTAATGTTAAAGATTCAGTATTTCCATTCTGAAGCCACTCTGATTCCAGTTTGCATTTTGTATGTATGTGTGTGTGTGTGTGTGTGTGTGTGTGTGTGTAGAACGCTGTTGCTCCTGAACCCGGCGGACGTCCCTCAGAACTTTCTGTCTGTGGTTCAGCAGCTGAGCTCCATTGACGTGTCTCAGAGAGAGATCAGGACTAATCTCATTAAACACGCCTTCCAGTGCAGCCTGGGCACGAAATATCACACACACACTCTACAGCACACACTGCAGGTACACACACACACACACACACACACACTCTACAGCACACACTGCAGGTACACACACACACACACACACACACACTCTACAGCACACACTGCAGGTACACACACACACACACACACACACACACACACACACACACTGCAGGTACACACACACACACACACACACACTCTACAGCACACACTGCAGGTACACACACACACACACACACACACACACACACACACTGCAGGTACACACACACACACACACACACACACTCTACAGCACACACTGCAGGTACACACACACACACACACACACTCTACAGCACACACTGCAGGTACACACACACACACACACACACACACACACACACACTGCAGGTACACACACACACACACACACACTCTACAGCACACACTGCAGGTACACACACACACACATTGTATGATGGATTTAATAATCTCTGTGTGTGTGTGTGTGTGTGTGTGTGTGTGTGTGTGTGTCCAGTCTCTGAGTGATGATGTACTGTCCCACACACTGTCGTGTGTATCGGCTGTCCTGGAGACCGCAGCCGCCATGACGGACACCGGCGAGGCTCGAGCTCACGTCCTGAGAGGTCTGGAGGAATTACGGGAAAAACTCAATATCCCAGCATGCAACACTGCGACATCCAACGGTAAAGAGCCAATCAGGCGCTGAGACGGGATTAGAGACACAAACACTCTCAGCGTCTCTCTCACTGACACTGGAGACTCCTTACACTGATCTGGATCACACACACTTAGCCGTTACTATGGAAACGATAACACGTTAATATAAACCTGCACCACGCTCAGAGCTGCTGTTACAGCGAATTAATCAACATCTTCCCTGTGTGTGTGTGTGTGTGTGTGTGTGCAGGTGCGCTGCAGTTTCTGAGGTTACCCACGGCTAAGTGCCACACCATCCTCTGGGACGCTGATAATTTCGGTGTGTTTTGTTTCTGATAATTAACGTGTGTATGAGACGCCGGGCCTTCGTGTCTCTGCGCGTCTGATCTCTGCGCGTCTGATCTCTGGCGTGGCGTCTGATTTTTCGTCTGATCTTGTGTCTCCTGGCAGATGCTGTGAGGGAGTTCCTGGAGAACGAGCCTGAGCTGTCCTCGCTGTTCTCCGAGGGACAGGCGGACGAGGACGACATCGATGAGGAGGACGCCGACGTAGAAGAGGAGGAAGACGAGGAGGTGGAGATGGAGCGATACGGGACAGATGACTGCCTGGACCCGCGAGCATCCATGTTCTCCACCACGTCCTCCCTGTCCACCGCGTCCAAGGACTCCATGTTTTCCACATCATCCGATTTCTCTCCGGTCTCCACGCTGTCGTCGTCTTCACAGGCCTCAGGAACAGATAGCGACTTCTACGAGGACATAGAGGAGGACCCGCACGTCCCGCTGACCGCGGGCAAAAACAAAAACGCTACCGCACTTTCTAAGCGCCTCTCCCGTCTTTTTAAACCGCGAGGACATTCTCTGTGCCGCGCTAAGAGTCTGGGGAACACGGACAGTAAAGATAAGAAGGACTTCCTGCCCGCCGCGCGCTCCAAGCGCTCCAACTCGATGCCGCAGCAGGTGCTGATGCTCGGTGTGGATCCGGCACAGTGCGAGAGCGCCCCCGCCAGGCCCGTCTGCTACAGGAAGCGTCCCATCCTCAGCAGCGACGAGGACGAGGACGCGGGCATGGTGCTGGTACGGGTGATGGTGTTCGGGGCCGATCACGTGGCGGGGAAGCTGGCGCGCGCGTACAACAGCCTGAGGAAGAGAGAGAAACTCTCACCTCGACTCACCAAACACTGCAGGATGAAGTTCTTCTTTATTCCCGTGAAGAGGGATCAGACCGCCGGCGGGGGGGCGGGGCAGGTCACCACCAGTCCACTCAAAACTGTACAGGTGAGATCGGACCTGAGGCGGTCTGTCTGTCCGTCTGTCTAGCCCTCTGTCTGCCCATCTGTCTATCTGTCTGTTTATCTGTGTGTCTGTTCGTCTGTCTAGCCCTCTTCTCTCCCTGTCTGTTTATCTGTCTTTCTGTCTGTGTCCATCTGCCTGTCTGTCCGACTGTCTGTCTGTCCGCCTTGTAAGCCCTCTGTCTGTCTGTCTGGCTGTTTATCTGTCTGTCTGTCTGTGTGTCCATCTGTCTGTCTGTTTGTGTATGTCTGTCCATCTGTCAAGCTCTCTGTCTGCCTGTCTGTTTATCTGTCTGTGTCCATCTGTTTATCTGTCTGTCTGTCTGTGGTCTGTCTATCTGTCTGTTTTTGTGTCTGATTGGTTAAAAGTATGATGTCTAGATGTTGTAAAACTCTCAGCCAATCAGAAGTATGTGTGTGATGGTGTGTGTGTGTGTGTGTGCGTTTGTGTGTGTGTGTGTGTGTATAGGAGGTGAACACTGATGTGTATGAGTCCAGCACCAATAACATCGCTCAGCTTCTCGGCATGCTCGACCCGTGGTACGAGAGAAACACACTCTGTCTCCTTGACCTTCCACTACACGTGGTGTGCCAGGTGAGTCTCTCTCTTACACACACACACACACACATTTTACGTTTCAAGCCTGATATAAATTATCCTGTGTGTGTGTGTGTGTGTGTGTGTGTGTGTGTGTGTCGATCCTACAGCAGACAGGTAAGCCAGAGTCGGAGTGTGTTGAGGACTCAGTGGAGGAGTGTTTACCCATCATGGCCGACCTGCTGCTGTATTACTGCAGGAACGCAGCTCGACCTGCCCTGATCCAGCTGTACCAGGCTGAGGTAAACACACACACACACACACACACACACTCACACACTCACAACCCAACACTCTCACACACCTCTTTAATTTGGCCATTTCAGTTTTGCCACTAATATACCCTACATTAGAACATAACAAATTGTGTGTGTGTGTGTGTGTGTGTGTGTGTGTAGCTGACGCTGGCTGGAGGAGAGACGAGAACTGAAGTGTTCATACACTCACTGGAGCTCGGACACACGGCAGCCACCAGAGCCATCAAAGCCATGGGTAGGAGCCAGTCGCCATAGCAACCATCTCTAATCACAACACTAACCTTCATCACCACAGAACATCACCATGGCAACTGATAGAAAATCACTATGGCCAATAAGTTACATATCGCCATGCTCCAAATCACAAAAAGTTGTTTCCATGCCAACCACCAGTAACCATGGATCGCCATGACAACCTCCTGTAATGATGATGCCCACCTTCACTGATTCACTGATCAGGAATTATCATGTCAAGGGCTAGTAACAGCCAGTCTCCATGGCAACAGTAATCCCTTATGGTAATGTTCAAAAGTAACCATGCCAACCACACATTTGATAGATGTAGTAATTCACGTCTCCATGGTAACCACCAATAAGGTACACATGAGGAGTAAAACACACACATTTGAGATATAGTTGGTTATAATTACATCATAAACATTAACAAAATAATAGCAGTTACAATTGTGTGTGTTTGTGTGTGTGTGTGTGTGTGCAGGAGCTGCGAGTAAGCGGTTTGGTATTGATGGAGATCGGGAGGCGGTGCCACTCTCACTCGAGGTTGTTTATAACAAGGTACGAGTCTTACTGCGCATCTTTATACACCTGTCTCACCTCTCTCTCTCTACCTGTGAGCTGTCTCACCTCTCTCTCTCTCTCTCTACCTATTCAATTTAATTCAATTTTATTTATATAGCGCTTTTAACAATGGTCATTGTCTCAAAGCAGCTTCACAAAAATGAAAGAAATTCATAAAACAATATAAATAAATAAATAATAAATAACATAATATAATATATAAGTGTGTATATGAGAGAAAAATGTGTCTAGATAATAATGAGATGAATGAATGATGAATGAAATGTCTCTGATGAAGAAGCCAAGGGTGACGGCGACAGTGGCAAGGAAAAACTCCCTGAGATGGCAATAGGAAGAAACCTTGAGAGGAACCAGACTCAACAGGGAACCCATCCTCATCTGGGTGATAACGGATAGAGATGATATAACATCATGTGTGTTATGCAGCTGAAAGTACAATATAACAGAAATTCTTTAAATTAACATGAAGTCCAGTTCAGCACAGGGAGTCAGTAGGTGCAGAGGGCAGATGGGGTCTGGATCACTGGGAGCACAGGAGCAGGATGTGTAGCTCCAACCATCATAAAGCAGAATTCAGCTGGAGCTGGTCCTTCTCTGGAGGCCTCAGGATCCTCGCAGGGTTGGCCTTTGTCTACTGAAGCTGGTACAATCTTCAGATGCCTCGGGATGGGTAGAAAAGTACAGAACAGATGGAGAGAATTAGCGTAGTTGCCATTCAGGATAGATGTACTGAAGTATGAAGTTATGGGATGAGTTACGCGTATGCCAGATTAAAGAGATGCGTCTTAAGTCTACTTTTAAACTGGGAAACTGTGTCTGAGCCCCGAACACTGTCTGGAAGGCTATTCCAAAGCTTTGGAGCTAAATATGAAAAAGCCCCGCCCCCTTTTGTAGATTTTAAAATTCTGGGAATTACCAGAAGTCCAGAGTTTTGTGATCTTAAGGGACGTGGTGGATTATAGCGTATCAGAAGACTGGTTAGGTATGTGGGAGCTAAACCATTTAAAGCCTTGTATGTAAGTAATACTATTTTGTAATTAATTCTAAACTGAACAGGTAGCCAGTGCAGGGATGATAATATAGGTGTTATATGATGATATTTTCTGGATCTAGTGAGAACCCTGGCGGCTGCATTTTGGACTAACTGAAGCTTGTTTATTGAGGATGCAGGACAACCACCTAGTAATGCATTACAATAGTCCAGTCTGGAGGTCATGAATGCATGAACTAGCTTTTCTGCATCAGATACGGATAGGATACTTCTAAGTTTGGCAATATTTCTAAGATGGAAAAAGGCTGTTTTTGTGATATTGGAAATATGATTTTCAAAGGACAAGTTGCTGTCTAATATCACACCCAGGTCTTTTACTGTTGAGCTAGTAGTAACAGTACATCCTTCTAAACACAGGCTGAATTGTGAAATTATATTATAATACCTCACCTCTCTACCTGTGAGCTGTCTCACCCCTCTCTCTCACTCTCTCACTCTCAGGTGGTCATCAGTGGGCGTGGCCAAAAGACAAGGGCAGAGAAAGTGTGCACTTCAGTTAACCTGACTAAAGTGTTTGGGACTAAAGAGGAGCTTGGTGAGTGTGTTCTCTGTCTTTCACACACACACACACACACATTTGTGCACTCCATTGTTTATGCTTTAACGCAGTGTCACATGACCTGTCCTCTAACCTGGGCTGTATTTGCTGTGGGTCATGTGATCAGTCTTAGCAGTAACAATTAACTAAATATCCCAATGAGAAACATCGCTCCCCTCCTCTCCTCTCCTCCCCTCCTCTCCCCTCCTCTCCTCCTCTCTCCTCTCCCCTCCTCTCCTCCTCTCTCCTCTCCACTCCTCTCCTCTCCCCTCTCTTCTCTCCTCTCCGCTTCTCTCCTCTCCCCGTGTGGTTTGTTGTTTATTACTTAACATGTTATTTGTGTTCTTACTGTTCTTCCTGTGTGTGTGTGTGTGTGTGTGTGTGTTAATCTAGCTTTTGTTTTGTTTTTCTCCTCTTGCTGATTTTATATTGTCAAGTTTCTGATGTTGTGTTTGTAAATAAATACAGTTACTGTTAGAGATTTTAACTTTAATTTAATGATGTGTGAATACTGATTTAATATACACACACACGCACACACACACAGAGACACACACACACACACTGTTACAACCAGATGCAGTGATTTCACATGTTTTTGTCTCCAGATCCTAAACGTGAGTTCCTGCAGCTGACCATGACGGAGGTTTTAAAGAGACAAAACTCCAAATCCAAAAGAAGCTACAATCAGGTAAATAAAGTGAGAGAGAGAGAGAGAGAGAGAGTGAGAGAGTGTGTGTGTTCAGTGTGGGTCTGAGATGAAAGAACGAGTGATGAAGGAGATTGAGACGAGACGAGAGCCGTCCTCTCGAGCACAAATCTGTCGAGATAAAAATCTGAAGCTCAGGAAGGCAGCGGGGTTTATAGCGACGGTGCAAAACACACGGCACGCCGACCAAACACAAACACGCCGAGCGAGCAACACACACAGCGTCAACACACACACACAGCATCAACACACACACGTACACACACACACGTACACACACGCAGTGCGTGTGCACCGACAGACACCACCGGAGCGGCAGTGTTTTTCACTGCAGAGTTTCACAACCTGGGGTTTTTGTTTTGGTGTCATTGAGCCACAAAACTCTCGCTCTTCTTCAGTCTGAAACACACACACACACACACACACACACACACACACACACACACACACACGACACCTCGCTGAGATTGTCTTCAGTTTATTTACTTTAAAAAGTCAAATGTCTAAATAAATATTTAATTATATGTGAGGATTAATTATAATAAAGAGAGACAATCAGAACACGGTGTTGGTTAAATACGGTGGTAACGACCGCAGGTTAGTTTTTAATCTCCACTTCAATCCTTCATAAGATCTAAATAATTACAGTATTTATTATTAGAGCTCAGAAATACGGCTCGTTAAAATGATTGATTACAAACAGCATTGTTTCATTTCTCTTTAAATAAACAGATTAAATGTCATTTAGTAATAAAATACGAAGGCAGGAATTTAATTCACTCACAACAGATACAACAGAAACGTGTTTAATCTGATTAAATCCAATTTAAATAAATAATTATACAGTGCTGAATGAACAGTAAACACTAAACAGTAAATAATAAACAGTAAGCAGTAAATAAACAGTCAACAAAAATAATAAACAGAAAACAATAAATAGTACATAAACAGGAAAAAGAAAATATTAAGCAGTAAATAATAAACAGTAAGCAGGAAATAAACAGTAAACAGAAAATAAATAGTAAATAATAAACAGTAAGCAGTAAATAAACAGTAAACAGAAAATAAATGGTAAATAATAAACTGTAAACAGTAAACAAACAGTAAACAAAAATAATAAACAATAATAAATAATAAACAGTAAACAGAAAACAATAAATAGTACATAAACAGTAAAAAGAAAATATTAGGCAGTAAATAATAAACAGTAAGTAGTAAATAAACAGTAAATAGAAAATAATCATGAATAAATAATCAATATTAATTAATAAACAGTAAATAATAAACAATAAATAATAAACAGTGAATAATAAACAATAAATAATATTAATGAATCATAAATAATCGGTGAGCAATTAAAGCTTTAACAGTGAATGAACTTTTAACAGTAGATAAATACTAAACAAAAATGATAAACAGTAAAGAGTAATTAATAAATAATAAACAGTTAACAGAAAGCAATAAACAGTAAACAGAGAATAATAAGCAGTAGATAATAATCTATGAACAGGAAATAATAAACTGAGAACAATAAATGGTAAACAGTAACTAAACAGTAAATAATAAACAATAAATAATAAAGTGTAAACAGTAAATAATAAACAGTAAATTATAAATTGTAAACAAATTGTGTGTGTATGAGTGGTGTGTGCAGTGTGTGTGTGTGTGTAAGCGGTTCAGCTCTGAGGATGAGGATGATGTTCTGCTGTTTGTGTTTGACATTGTTTTGGTGCTGCACCAGGGGGCAGAAATATTTACTCTGTGTGTGTGTGTGTGTGTGTGTGTGTGTGTGTGTGTGTGTGCAGCAGTTGAGTGTAACTCAGGTGAAAGTGGACCGGTTTCGGGTCTGTGGTTCTGGAAACACAACGTTTGCTGTGTGTTTGGATCAGGACGAGAAGAAGATTTTACAGAGCGTCACCCGGTACTGAGATTTACACACACACACACACACACACACACACACACACATTCAGTTATTCTTTCACTTATGCACTGAGTTATTCACTTCCTCACTGTGTGTGTGTGTGTGTGTGTGTGTGTGTAACAGGTGTGAGGTGTCGGTGTGTTATAAACCAGACGGCTGTTCTGATTGGATGAAGGTGAGGGCGTTGTCCAGTCAGGTGGAGCAGACGTTCTGCTCCCTGCTGTGTTTACCCCTCGCCATCTTCAGCGGACCCCAACCATGACCTGACCCCGTCACCCTGACCCCCCAGCCCCCCCCCCCCCCCCCACCCCCCACCAGCACCCCCTGACCCCCCCTCAGTCCATTCCCAGCTCAGGGTGATCCTCTGTATCTGCACGCCGCAGGGTTTCTCCTGCAGACTCTCGCTACAGCACTGACACTGTCTGACGTTTTGCACCACAGACTCTGTATATTGTTTATTGTAATGTTTATACTCGTTAAAGCTGTGTGTAATCAGAGTTCTGTGTGATTATAGTCGGGATTATAGACGATGAATCTGAACGCAGAGCGGTTTCTCTCAGGCCGTGTGATTCACGCTCCGGCCAGCAGGAG
>NC_071105.1:40542500-40547500 GCF_024256425.1 Clarias gariepinus
GGACAAACCAATAAACACCATCAACACTCTCAGGTGTTTCTCTTTCTTCTTTGAAAACGGTTCAGAACTAAACATTTTGAGCAACTAAATAAAATTACAGAATGTAGTAAAATGAAATGGAAATATTCTACATTTTATTTATAATTATTCTATTATAAAAAATGTTAAATAACAGTGTTTAAATTGCTCATGTAATGATGTTTACATATGAATTCACCTGATTATTACTAATATTTTTATTAATTGTATTAATGTTAATGACATTAGGGCGGGACCGCGGCGCAGTGGAGAGCACTCCGACCGCGCACCTACAGGAACACGGGTTTGAGTTTCGCCCCGGGGTCTGTGTGTGTGTGTGTGTGTGTGTGTGTGTGTGTGTGCGTGTCTGTGCCCCTGAGTCCGGTGAGAGACAGACTGTTGATTACACATGCATTATTATCCAACACACGCTCATTAATATTCATTAAACTCTCATTAATATTCAAATCTTTTAAATAATGAGTAATGTAGGGGAAATGAGGAGGCGAGACTGTTAGACTACATCATCACGGCCCGGCAGCAGTGCATTGTGGGATTTTATGAACAGACCAGATGATGAACTCATGCGTTTAGATATAAATAGTAGAAGCCCCTAAATAGAGCACTGTGTAGTGTACAGGGTGTGGTTTAGACACTTCAAGGGTTATTCTTAAAATACAATCAGTCATTCTCACACACACACACACACGCACACACACTTTTCGCACACTTTTAGTTCACACTACCTTTCCTTGTTCACCCTCTGAACTTTCCTCTGCTTATTCCATCCTTCACACACACACACACAATGTGTCTCTTCCTCCTCCTCCCTCTCTCTCTCTCTCTCTCTCTGTCTCAGACAGGCAGTGTGTGTGTGTGTGTGTGTGTGTGTGTGCACACGCAGCAGTAGATAGAGGAAGTGTTATTCGGCGTGTCACTCTCTCTCTGTCTCAGTCTACTTCATGTGCATGGCGATGTAGCACATACTCTACAAACCAGGTCAGAAAATAAAGATTTCTTTTTACCTCTATGTGTGTGTGTGTGTGTGTGTGTGTTTGTGTGTGTGTGTGTGTGTGTTGAAAATGTGGCTCGTTTTGCTTAATGATTTGCAGAGATGAAGTAAGTCTGAGTTAGTTTCTGTTTTTCTGTAGAGCTCTACCCTGTCTTTGGACTGTGTGTGTGTGTGTGTGTGTGTGTGTGTGTGTGTGTTTGGCTTACTGGAAGAAAAAGTTTAGCTACGTGGAAAACCAAATGTCTAAGTCAGCTTGTGTGTGTGTGTATTGCGACCACCGGCAGTGACATCACCATGCTCACATGATGACATCGTGGATAAACGTTAGCGACTGTGGCGGTATGGACTCAGCAGGTACTGGTTCTGGTTCTGGTTTTGCCAAACACTTTATAAACGTTTGTAAATGTTGTAAATTGTCACTTTACACATTTGTTAATTGAGGTCAGGTTTCAGTTGTGTGTGTGTGTGTGATGTGTTTTTAGAAATCGTGGCTCTTGATTCGGAAATCTACCGAAGCCTACAGGCCATACTGAGAGAGCTGGACACCTCGCAACCTGTGTGCAATAAAGGTAACACACACACACACACACACACACAAACACACACACACACCCGTAGTAACGTGTCCTCACCCACAGTAACATGTATTTACCTGCTGTAACATGTCCTCACCCGCAATAGTAACGTCTCCTTACCCGCAGTAACGTCTCCTCACTCGCAGTAACGTGTCCTCACCCTAAGTAATGTGTCCTCACCCTAAGTAATGTGTCCTCACCCGCAATAGTAGCGTGTCTTCACCTGCATCAACGTGTCCTCACCCGCAGTAACATGTGATCACTTGCCGTAGTACTGTGTCCTCACCTGCACTAATGTGTACTTGCCAGCAATAACGTGTCCAAAATTGCAGTAATGTGTCCTCACCCGCAATAACGTGTCCTCACTCATAGTAACGTGTCTTCACCCACAGTAACGTGTCCTCACCCTTAGTAACGTGTCCTCAGTCGCAGTAACCTGTCCCAACTCGTAGTAACGTGTCCTCACCCACCCTAATGTGTCCTCAGTCGCAGTAATGTGTCCTCACTGCAGTAACGTGTCCTCACGTTCAGTAACGTGTCCTCAGTCGCAGTAACGTGTAGTCAAACAAATCTGTGTTCTTGTATAATTATTTAGAGAACATTTCATAATGACCCAGGTACAGTATGAGGATAATCTCACACACATTCTCAACATTCCTAAACACACACACTCCCACAATGCCATGTTGGCGCAAGGAATCTTTCTTTTAATCTTTTCTGTTAATGTGTGTGTGTGTGTGTGTGTGTGTGTGTGTGTGTGTGTGTTTAGGAATGCTGAGATGGACTTTGCATAAGAAGGTACAGTGTGATCCTCAGAGGAGCCTCGCTTTGGTCCGAGTGACTGTCAAGGAGCTGGAGAGGGTAAGTCACTGTGTGTGTGTGTGTGTGTGTGTGTGTGTGTGTGTTATGGAGGTATTGGGAGTGTCTCTAGACAGTCTAGATAACGTTCAGATAACAGCAGAATGACACTCTGACCCTTGACTCTGCACCTGGGTCATTACTATGTAGTTCAGACTTGAGCCAGAAAAAGGGCGGAGTCACTGAGTTTAATTCCTTAATGAGGAGCGTCTGAGAAACAGCGCACTCCGGATGTCACTGGTGTTATAGCAGCTATAAACGCTCGCTCTCACACCTGCCTTTCTGTATCCTCTCTCTCTCTCTCTCTCTCTCTCTCCAAACCTTTGTCCTGAAGATCACAGCGCTCGCACTGGAGACTCCTTACACTCATCTTACACACACACATACACACACACACTACTTAAGTGAAGTGTGCATGCATTAGTGACTGAGCTGTTACTATGGAAACCATGACATATCAGATCAAGCACATCAATATAAACCTGCGATTTCCAGATTAAAAAAATGTGTGTGTGTGTGTGTGTGTGTGTGTGTGTGTGTGTGTTCACAGGCTGAGAGAGTGGACCTGAAGATACACATCATTCCGCTGTTACACACACTGATGTACGCCGTCATACAGGTAGCGGAGTAACAGTTTATAATTATTAATAGTGTATTAACATTAACCATTCCTGTCATAATGTGTGTGTGTGTGTGTGTGTGTGTGTGTGTAGACGGTGTACATCCCTGACGATCTGTATAAACGGCTTTATGAGTCGTGTAAGAGGATGCTGACTCTGCCGGAGCCGTTCTGTACTGTAGGACTCACTTACACTAGACAACTAAAGACAGAGAGAAACGCACCAGGTCTCTCACACACACACGCACACACACACACACACACACACACACATATATATATATATATATATGTACTGCATTAGTTTTGTGGTTTACTGCACAGCTCAGTGTGTATGAGGCGAGTTTCAGGTTTAGTCGCTTTAGATTCATGGTGTTAGCAATAGATTTATTTTAAATACTTTATTAAATTGTTTAAAATACTGTTTTGTTCTTCTTTTTTGATCACAAAATGCCTGTACAGTATTGGACAGTAGAGTAACTTTAACATCAAAAAACTTTTTTTTATTTTTTTATTTTGGCTTTAGTAATTTACTAATAGAAATTAACAATTTTTTATGTTTATTTAAATTAATATAAAAAAAATAAACAAGAAATATTTAACACTGAAAGACAAAATGAATAAAATTAAAATAATAAAAAAATTTTACAAGTTAATTACAACCTTTTATTAATAATTATTTAGCTATTAATTAGTCAGTGTCTAATAAAAAAGGTCTTCCTTTAAGATCTAACACCACGTCTCACAAAAATGTATGTAAGCTAAATTATTACAGTCCCAATCTCACATCCTCATACCAGCCGTCGCTAAGAGGAACCAGCGGTCCTGTGCTACAGATAAACACATGATAATAAACAAATACATACAATAGAGAAATATATTTAGAAATAAATACAATAGAATTTTGGAATAAAAACAATTTATAAAAATGTATATTATTATTATTTTTGCTTTGCCCAGTATGAATCAAAGCAAAGCACTGATTGTGTGTGTGTGTGTGTAACTAGGACTGCTATATCTAAGGAAGCTTATAGCTGAACACAGTCTAAGGAATGAAAATGATGCTTTACAGGAGCGGTGAGTGCACACACACACACACACACACACACACAGAATGATGAGTTAATACAGGTCGGGCGAGCTCTGCTGTTCCTCTCCAGGGGGTTTTCCGTCTCGTCACTGCTCTCAGTAATAACAGTGAAAAACCTCCTTCTCCAAACATTTTACTAAATTACTTCCGTCTCCGTCGGTCCCTGTCATCACCCTCCATCCCCCCACCCCACCCCCAATGGTGGACACGCCCACAATGATGTCATAATCACGCTTTGAGCGCTCAGAATAAAAGATCTTCTGATGAGTAAACGTCTGGGTGTTGTGTCCTTACAGGAAACTAATCAACACCTGGGTGGGGTGAGGAAGCCCCGCCCCCCAGGGCTTTATTACTCTTACACCGCAGCAACTGACCACAAATACAGTGACACGTCACACTCTGTCTCCTTCTGCATTTACCGTAATAGAGCGGCGTGTTTTACTGTCTGTGCCACAAACACACACACACACACACACACACACACACTCTCTGGTTCACAGTGATATGGCCGTCACCTCACGATGATGTGATCTACTTTTAAATGGGAATTGGGTTAATCCTCTGCGTGTGTGTGTGTGTGTGTGTGTGTGTGTGTGTGCAGTGTGTTTGTGTTTGCAGACCCAGCAGTGATCTCAGAGTCCCTGTGCTCGGTGTTAAAGGACGATCTGGAGGCCGAGGGTCAGACGGAGACGCAGCTCAGCTACATGCGTCATGTGATACAGCGCCTCCTACAGGCCACGCTGGGAGAGGAGAACTGCCACGGACCGACGCTTACACGCGCCCTGGAGGTCTCTCTCTCCCTCTCACACACACACACACACACACACA
>NC_071105.1:40552500-40577500 GCF_024256425.1 Clarias gariepinus
CCTCACACACCTCACACACCTCACACTCCTCACACTCCTCACACATGACATAACACCTCACACACCTCACACTCCTTACACACCTTACACTCCTCACATTCCTCACACTCCTCACACTCCTCACACACCTCACACTCCTCACACATGACATCACACCTCACACACCTCACACTCCTTACACACCTTACACTCCTCACATTCCTCACACACCTCACACTCCTCACACACCTCACACTCCTCACACTCCTCACACTCCTCACACATGACATAACACCTCACACACCTCACACTCCTTACACACCTTACACTCCTCACATTCCTCACACACCTCACACTCCTCACACTCCTCACACATGACATCACACCTCACACACCTCACACTCCTCACACTCCTCACACACCTCACACATGACATAACACCTCACACACCTCACACTCCTCACACTCCTCACACACCTCACACTCCTCACACACCTCACACTCCTCACACACCTCACACACCTCACACTCCTCACACTCCTCACACACCTCACACACCTCACACTCCTCACACACCTTACACTCCTCACACCCCTCACACACCTTACACACACCATCACTCCTAACACACCTCACACTCCTCACACACCTCACACATGACATCACACCTCACACACCTCACACTTCTCACACCCCTCACACACCTTACACATGCCTTCACTCCTTACACACCTCACACTCCTCACACACCTCACACATGACATCACGCCTTAAACACCTCACACATGACATTACACTTCACACCCCTTACACACCTTACACACACCATCACTCCTCACACACCTCACACACCATCACACTTTACAAACCTCACACACATCATCACTCCTCACACTCCTCACTGTACGTCCTGAGATTTACTGCATGTTGAGTTTAATGAGTTTAATCTCAGTCCCTGATCACACAGACTCACTCGTCCATCATCCTATCAGTCATGTTTATTTATACTTTATGTTCCAACATAATTTATTTGTCAGCAAAGAATATAAATGTGTGTGTGTGTGTGTGTGTGTGTGTGTGTGTGTGTAAAACTCTGTCTTGTGCTCAGAGGCGTAAACTGTGCAGGAGATTTATTGTGCTGAAGCAGCGAACAGAAACAGGAACTTTAAAGTTGTCTCTCAGTGTAGCGCTTTGTGATTACAACTTTACACAATACTCACATGTAGACTCACTCTTTGTGTGTGTGTGTGTGTGTGTGTGTGTGTGTGTGTGTGTGTGTTTAGATTGCATTCTGTAGTCAGACTAAAGAATCAGTGGAGGACGTCTTCTTGTCTCACACCAGTATCAAGTTCCCTGAGTTTACACAGCGTCACACCACCGGCAGAGGTACCGACACTGTTTATATGTGTGTGTGTGTGTGTGTGTGTGTGTGTGTGTGTGTGTGTGTGTGTGTGTCTTGGCTTACTCTGCAGTGTGTGTGATGCCACATCTATGTCTCTTCCTCTTACAGAAATGACAATCCGACACAAGAAGCAGTCTGCAGAAGTGTGTGGCGCTCTGGTCTCCTTAAACTACAGGAAGGTACTGAGATCGCACCTCTCACCTGAGCCCCGCCCACTCACTCGTACAGCACACTGTTCACTTATACAGTACATGATGGTGTACAGTGTGACTGTATGTAGTGCACCATGTCTATAATTAACACCTGATTATTTAAACATGTTTACTAGAGTATTAAATAAATCACATTACATTAATTTGAACATTTCTCATCTTCTGTAAATTTCTGTAAATAAGTTACATAAGTTACAGGTCCATTATTTTATTTCCTCAGGTGTCACTGAGCAACAGAGAGGCAGAGAGAACTGTTGCATTTCGGACGACAAGAATTCAGATTTCAGCCGTAACTCCCAACAAATACCAAGGTACAACACACTGTACTGCTCTCGGCCAATCAGAACCCACTGTCCTGCTCTCGGCCAATCAGAACACACTGTCCTGCTCTCGGCCAATCAGAACCCACTGCCCTGCTCTCGGCCAATCAGAACACACTGTACTGCTCTTAGTTAATCAATCAGAACACGAGTGTTACACTGATATTGTGTTTAAATGTCCTGATTCTTGTCTCCCTCTTAGACACGAACTTTCTCACTGTGGATGCGTCTGACATGAAGTCCAAAGGTGTCTCGGTGAGATCTCACCCTTTACACCATTAATACAGTACCAGTAGCAGTAGTGGGAGATGTAGTGGTGGTGGTGGTGGGGGTATTAGCAGCAGGATCAGTAGTAGCCGTAGTGGTGTTAGTGGTAGCAGTAACAGTAGCACTGGTATTTAATGTTGTAGTACAGTGGGGCAAAAAAGTATTCAGTCAGCCACCAATTGTGCAAGTTCTCCCATTTAAAAAAGATAAAAGAGGCTTGTAATTTTTATCATAGGTATACCTCAACTATGAGAGACAAAATAAGAAAAAATCACATTGTAGGACTTTTAATGAATTAATTGGTAGATTCCTCAGTAAAGAGACCAAAGAGCTGTCAAAGGACACCAGAAACAAAACTGTGGACCTGCACCAGGCTGGGACGAATGAATCTGCAGTAGGTAAGCAGCTTGGCGTGAAGACATCAACTGTGGGAGAAATTATTAGAAAATGGAAGACATACAAGACCACTGATAATCTCCCTCCATCTGGGGCTTCACGCAAGATCTCACCCCGTGGGAACTGTGAGCAAAAATCCCAGAACCACATGGGGACCTGGTGAAGGACCTGCAGAGAGCTGGGACCAAAGTAACAAAGGCTACCATCAGTAACACACTGCGCCGTCAGGAACTCAAGTCCTGCAGTGCCAGACGTGTCCCCCTGCTTAAGCCAGTACATGTCCAGGCCCGTCTGAAGTTTACTAGAGAGCATTTGGATGATCCAGAAGAGGATTGGGAGAATGTCATATGGTCAGATGAAACCAAAATAGAACTTTGTGTTTGGAGGTGAAAGAATGCATCCAAAGAACACCATACCTACTGTGAAGCATGGGGGTGGAAACATCATGCTTTGGGGCTGTTTTTCTGCAAAGGGACCAGGACGACTGATCCGTGTAAAGGAAAGAATGAATGGGGCCGTGTATCGTGAGATTTTGAGTGAAAACCTCCTTCCATCAGCAAGGGCATTGAAGATGAAACGAGGCTGGGTCTTTCAGCATGACAATGACCCCAAACACACCGCCTGGGCAACGAAGGAGTGGCTGTATAAGAAGCATTTCAAGGTCCTGGAGTGGCCTCACCAGTCTCCAGATCTCAACCCCATTAAAAATCTTTGGAGGGAGTTGAGAGTCCGTGTTGCCCAGCGACAGCCCCAAAACATCACTGCTCTAGAGGAGATCTGCATGGAGGAACGGGCCAGAATACCAGCAACAGTGTGTGAAGACTTACAGAAAACGTTTGACCTCCGTCACTGCCAACAAAGGGGATATAACAAAGTATTGAGGTGGAATTTTTCTTATTGACCAAATACTTATTTTCCACCATAATGCAAATAAATTCTTTAAAAGTCCTACAATGTGATTTTCTGGATTTTTTATCTTATTTTGTCTCTCATAGTTGAGGTATACCTATGATGAAAATTACAGGCCTCTCTCATCTTTTTAAGTGAGAGAACTTGCACAATTGGTGGCTGACTAAATACTTTTTTGCCCAACTGTATAAACTGCAACCATAATAGTACTAATTATTATTATTATTATTATTATTATTATTATTATCACTGATCTTGCAAAGGATATCTGTCGAACGTTACACAGAACCTGAGGATCTTGCCATGTTTAATCTTTAATTATAATCTGTATTTAATGTAAGCGTTATATTACAAAAACATGTCGTTTCTGCCCCGTGCCGGTGTTCCTGTTCAGGTTCCCAAGATCCAGACGTGCAGCATGAAGCTACAGACGTCTGAGAGCGCGGGATTCACGCTGTGTCTGGATAAAGACTCACGCAGAACCTATCATGGAGTTCAAAGGTCAGAGGTCACTCACTGTGTCATCAGAGATTTTCTTTCTAGCTATGTGTGTGTGCAGTATAGAGAGAGAGAGAGAGAGAGAGAGAGAAACACTCATCGCTAAAAACATTGAGGTTTGGTTGTGTTTCTCATTTTCACAGTGTGGAGATAGAGCCGTGTAAAGATCCCGGGTATTACGTTCAAAAGTCCATGAGGTCAAAGTTCATGACAGAAGAGGACAGCAACTCAGGGCTGAGCAAGTTTATGAGTCGAGGACTTCCTCTTTCGATCAACACCTTCTCGGGCATCATTTCCTGACACGCGAACAGAGAAGGAAGCAGAATCTCACCCCGTGGATGCTGAACTAACCGCTAACTGCTAACTAATTGTGACCCTCGTATTGCGTGGTTATATTTAACATTCTGTTCACGTCACGCATGATAAGACCGTCACTCACTTCCATGCTGCTAAACACAGACACACACCGAATCGTTTCCTCTCAGTGTGTTTAACGAAGAAAAAAATCCAGACAGTCGAGAGGTGCGTTTAAAAACCGCAACTATTAAAATACCTTCCTCTTCCCTTCTCAGAACTCATTTCCGGACAAATCAGGCAGAAAGAGCAGGTTGAGAAGACGTTTAGCCACCCGCTAATTAGCGCTGCTTAGCGATGTGCTAACACACTCATTCTGTAGTCGTATAGAGTGTTAACAGAAACTGAACAAACACTTGTTGCTGTTTTATTTGTTTAAATAAAAGAATAACACAACATGTTTACACACACACACACACACACACACACAGCTAAAATGGTCTCATGCGAATTTATAAACAGCGAGCAGTTTCATTCTGACAGTCACATCACGTCACGTAAAACTGTGTATAAGATTAAATACAGTAACGTGACTAGCCGTGATTACGCCAAGCGCTCGCCTGTGGATCTGCACAATGGTAGTCAGCTTGCTACATAGCTATGGTAATGCTGTCAAGTTTTAAATACAATGAGGTATTAAATTAGCTAGAGTGCTAAACTGTTAGCTTAAGTGGTGACTGTGTAACGATTAGCGATTTCATTAGCATTGAGTTTTATCTCCAACACTAACGCAGTGTGACAGTCGGCTAATTCGCTGAAATGTTGGCTTGCTAAATTGAACAGATGCTAACTACCGCGGTGTGTTTGCTAACTTTCCAGTGTGCTATATAATGACTTTTACTTAGCTCGAACAATAAACAGCTGGCAGTGTCAAGAATCAGAGCAAGAAAACACATTTTAATATTTTTAGAAGTATTGGCACTGCTGAGTATTTTATACAAGGACTGTAACCCTTCGGAGAAGGAAAGCATTCTGGGTAATTTCCTGTCATCTGCAGTTAGTGGTCAGGATGATACGCGGCTAAATATTAGACACGCAGTTGAAGGAGGCACGTAAAGCATGAAGGCACATTTTAGTAGAAGATAATAGAAGTTGAAGAACAAGAACAAATCGTTTATATACGGGTGTTACACTAGTGTAGGGGATTCTAACTCGAACGTTTAATTTTGAAATCATGACAGATTTGACGTGATTGTCGAGCACACTAGTTTACCTGTACACTCTGTGATCGCTGGCTTGTGAATATTTGAATATCTGTATGATAATTGATTTGGCTTTTATTTCCCTACGTCCCCTGGAGTGCTGATTTCATTTTAACATTTGTAATGAAGCTTTCTGTAAAAATGTATGTATATGGATATTGTGAATTATGAATTATAAATAACATTTTAATTTTTTCACTTATGATTTATAAAAAATATACAGTTTATAAAGATGTGCTTGATTCCTTTCTTTAGGTTAATAATCCAGGACTGAAAAGCACAGGGGTGACTGCTTTTAAACTCTAAAACTTTTTAGTTTTATTAATTATTGAATATCTATCCATCCATTAAATGATAAGCGTGCTCATCTACTTAAAATCTTCACACTGGGTCTGAACTCATGACTCACACACGCCTCCGTCCGCTCATCTGCAGCGAGGTGTGCTGTTAAAGGTCACTGCCGTGGATACAGAACCACGGTTGCCATAGCAACGCATTCCGAATTAAAGTTAGCATGAGTATAAAAAACATTTATAAAAATAGAAGCTGCTGTGATTGACAGCTCAGGATTAGTGGCTTGTGAAAAGGACAGAGAGCATTCTGGGACAAACCTACAGTACAGTAAGGAGTTTAAACACAGTGAACAGTGTCACCTGCTGGACAAATGACTCAAATACACACACACACACACACACACACACACACACACACACAATACTTCTGAGATTTTCAAACACTTTGTACATGATAATGAAACTTTAAAATAATAAAGAATACTATATTTTTAAAGAACACATTCATAATAACATTTATTAATTCAAATTCTGATTCTATTTGTCACATACACACTCATACACAGTCATACACAGTCACACACACAGTCATACACACTCATACACTCATACACAGTCATACAGTACGATATGCAGTGAAATGCTTAGACAACTGCGCGTGACCTTAAAATAAAAGACTATGGATAGGAAATAAATATGAAAAATAAAATAGAAGGTAAATTTAACTAGAAAAGAATAAAATAAAATATAAAATTAAAATAAAATAACTGTACAACAAAAATACAGCTGTACAAAGTAGAAATATAGATTTATGTCATTTTTGTGTGGAATGAAGTTAGATATAAATGGTAAGAAAGAAAACGGTAATGTCCAGGGTTGTGCAGTCCACATATTTAAAGTGTCTTGTGATAGAGTGATTTAACTAATGACCACCAGGTGTAGTTGTGCAGTGGACACTAGTGTAAACGAATGTCCAGAATGTCCAGTGTGTGTGTAAAAACCATATGTGTGGGTCAGTACTGTGTGGTGGTGTGATTAAGAGACCTTATCGCCTGCGGGAAGAAGCTCCTCCTCAGTCTCTCTGTGTTGGCCTTCAGGGAGCGGAATCGCTTTCCAGACCGCAACAGAGAGAACAGTCCATTGTTGGGATGGCTGAGGTCCTTCACCATCTTCCTGGCCTTGGTCCAGCACCGCTTGCTGTAGATGGAGTGCAGGTCAGGGAGCTCGGTGTGGATGATGCGCTCTGCTGATCGCACCACCCTCTGTAGAGCTCGTCTGTCCTGCATGGTGCTGTCTCCAAACCAGGTTGAGATGTTTTCCATCAGGATGCTCTCTATGGTGCAGGATTAGAAGTTCCTGAGCACCTTGTAGGGCAGTCTAAAGTCTCTCAAGCGTCTGAGGTGGTAGATGTGACAGGACAATGACAGGTCCTGCGTGATGTGAACACCGAGGTATCTGAAGCTGTCCACTCTCTCTCTCTCTGGGCTCCTGTTGATGACGGGGGTCTGGTAGTTCCTCTCCTGCTTTGTACCAAAGTCCACTATCAACTCCTTTGTCTTACTGATGTTTAGTTAATGGTATCAGTCTGGGTTTAGGTCTCGTCTCAGCACAGAGACAGCGCTGGGTAAAGTGGTAAATGACCTCCTACTGGCCTCTGATCAGGGTCGTGTCTCCTTGTTTGTGTTACCTGACTTTAGTGCAGCTTTGCTTTTGACACCACTGATCAGACTATTCTCCTAAATACATTAGAAAATCTGACTGATTGTTATCATTCATCTACTTCAATAATGACCATTCTACACCTGGAGAAGAACCTCACCTGGTTCCTCAACACCAGCTCTCTGCACAAGAAAGAACAACGTCTTCCTGAGAAGGCTAAGGAAGGCCCAGCTTCCACCAGCGACCCTGACCACCTTCTACAGAGGGACCATCGAGAGCATCCTGAGCAGCTTCATCACTGTCTGGTTTGGGAACTGTACCATCACAGACCGCAAGACTCTACTGGGGGAAGTGAGGACAGCGGAGAAGATCATCGGGGTCTCTCTATCACAGACGTCCACACCACACGCTGCATCCGCAAACCACCAGCATTGTGTCTGATCAGACACACACACACCCCTCACACACATATACACACACCTCACATACACTCTTCACCACTCAGATAAACATTCACCTCTATAAAAAAACTGGACTGATAAACTATTGAAATATTTTTTCTACAGAAAAATTTCTATTCTCCGCTGTTATTTGTACAGGGACTCTCTCTCTCTCTCACTCTCTCTCTATCCCTCTCTCTCTCTCTCTCCCTCTCTCTCTCTCTCTCTTTCTCTCTCTCTCCCTCTCTCTCTCTCTCTCCCTCTTTATCTCTCTCTCTCTCTCTCTCACCCTCTTTATCTCTCTCTCTCTCTCTCTCTCTTTCTCTCTCTCTCTCCCCCTTTCTCTCTCTCTCTCTCTCTCTCTCTCTCGTCTCTGCTGCTACTCACAAGAACTGTTTCCATCAGGCCATTAACCTGCAGGATCACACCCTCTCAGCTGATCACAGTATAGTACATTATGTCATGTTCTCGTGTTGCTGCTCCTGTTTGCACATTTACACTTTATGTTGTTTTGTGTTATCTTTTGTATAGTACGTTTGTATAGTAATCATTTTAATAAAAATAATAATTCATGGTGTCAATTTGGTTTGTCTTAATTGGTCAGCTGCAGTCTTTAGGTGTCCCAGTGATCTAGTTAGTTTCTGTTACGTGATGTTAGTTGTATGAAGCTCCTCGGGCCTGGAGGAACGCTCTTCAGTGTCACTGTGTACTGGACTGTGTATGGCTGAAACCTTTTATTAAAAAGTCAAGTGTGTGAAAGTGCATGCAGATTCAATTGAAGGATTTGTTTACTTTGTCATATGAGAGTTTCAATGCAGATAAAGTTGTATTACAGTAATAATGTCTATTCAATAATACAATTGTAATGAAACAATATTATTGACGGAAATCAGAGTCTCAAAGTCCCTGAAAAGTCTTAAAATTGAATTGAAGACATTTTAAGACTTTTTAAGGACCTTTAGACACTGATTCCCATCATTTCATAACAACTGAATTATTATATAGACATTATTACTTTAATACAATTTGCAATGAAATTGTCATATGAAAAAGGAACAATTCCTTCAATGTAACCTGCAAACACTTCCATGAAGGAGAAATATCCTATGGTTATAAATCTCACCCCAGAATCTCAGATAACCCAATTTACCTCCTGACCTGTCACCCTTCTCCTGATGGAGGCGCTGTGGGACAGTGCTGGGGCTTTCTGTTCTTTTTAAAGAATAAACATGTTGACTTCTGCATCCTGACCTGGAGATACCAAATGGAGTTCAGTGTTTTCTGACTTTAGCGTGTGATTGTGGGGTAAAGACAGATCAGATCAGTGCTGTGGGAAACACACACCTCTCCTTCACCAACGTTATAACAGGATGTTACACTATCGCACCTCACACCAGCCGCCAGAGGGATAAAACAAGACCTACTAACATTAACTGGGACGAGACAACTGTCTCACAAAGCAAACTAACCATGCATGTCTGAACTACAGTGACTACAGGAGCTCATTTTCACACATTTACTAAAGCGACGGACGCTCTAGCAGCAGCAACACATCGCGAGGTTACAGCGGATCGGGGGCCGTACTGGACACGTGCAGGACGAGGCCGACACCACGGGGAAAGGGGTGTGGCTTTTATGATTAGTGACATAATAAGAAGAGTATGTTTAATTAATTTAACTACATAACGTAAAACATAACAGTAATAAACTAACATAAATACACTCAGGCGGAGCCCAAACCCCAGTCACTGGACGCAGTGTCGGTCCCAAGCCCGTTAAAATGGGAGGCTGCGTCAGGAAGGGCCTGCGGCGTGAAAACCAGTCGGTCCACTGTGGCGAGCCCTGGCCTGGAGCAGCTGAAAGACCAACATCATAACAACAACATGTCCCTAAGCTCGCGTGGGCGCGACTTATTACTTGTGACGAGCGGGACTAGCCTTCAAGCTAACAAAGAAAAAGATCGAAGCACAGAGATATTCTTTGTAGCAAACTGGTCCATCAAAATTGATTTAACTTTAACAAGATCACCGAATTCTTGCCATTATTTTAACCAAATAAAAGTAGTTCATTATTATCTATAGGAACAGTGTGCTGTGTGTTTTATGTTAGCGAACATTCTTTAGCTAGCTATGTAGTCGCTGGTAGGTGGTTAGCGTTAGCAAACATACACTAGAAGAAGTTTGTAGAAAAATGTTGTTCATCGTGGATGACTTTAAATTTTAAATGTAACAGACTTTCCCACAGAATGTTTGTGTGTTTGTTTATCAAAACGAAATATTATGACTTTTAGTTCCACAAGAGGGAGCCATTGTTTTTTGTAAAAAGTTACATTCAATAGATTAAATAGGTACGTTTATTTAAGATTGAATCCGTTATTTAAATTACAACACGTGATATATTATTGTATAGATGGAATATTTTATTAAATGATAGACAATTATTTATATTTTCTTAACCAAACCTGCAGTCAGTGAGGGGACCTGTGTGACATTATGGACCAATAGCGAGCGGTCAAGCGAAAACACGAGCCAATCAGGAGAGAGTGGGCGGGGTCAGAAGGGTCGCGAAGGAGGCGTGAAGAAAGAAGCGCGAGATAGGGGGATATGGAGTAGCGCCGTGGTGGTGGGAGGAGCTGTGGGCGGGGCCTGAAATAACGGATAACGTCGGGTTAGGTTGGTGTGGGCGGTGCCGATATAAAAGAGGGGCGGTGCTGAGGTTAGGTTGAGGCGTGCGCAGCATCAGTGAGGGGAGAGACAAGGCGCGAGCGCTGACCGACTGAGACCGGAGGCTGAGAGTCGCGCGCGCGCTGGACCCGGGACTCGGCCTTCTCCTCACACACACACACACACACACACACACGGAGCTGTCTCTGTGTCTGTCTCACCGCCTGCGCCCTCTGTAAGTCTGGGGTTTATTTGATAACTGTGAGTAGCGGCTCGGTGTTAGTGTTAGTGTGAGGACTTTTCGGGGTGATGGTGAGGGGAGGCTGAGGAGAACTCATTTCATTATCTCTGTGTCTCCTAAATGTTTTCTTATTCCGTGTTAAATATACTAATCCAGCCTCGGAATGTGTGTAGAGTTAGAACGGTAAGTTGCCTGAGCTCCATCCCCTCAGGGCCAAGGCTAGGCGTGCGGCTAACGGGTTCTGCTGCTCATAAAGCTAGGTGGGGTGTTTCTCTCTCTCTTTCTCTACACCCGTATTCTGACGCGAAATCCCGCCTCAGGCGCCTTAGATTGACAGTTAGTTCGAGCGCGCGAGCGGGGCCGCTGATTGGGCGTGTACAGTCGGACGCGCGTGAGGGAGAACTCCCAGCCAATCGTGGCGTAGTAGGCGGGAAAATGTCAGCCAATCACCGCGCAGCAGGCCAGTTGGCTAACGGTGTCGTCCTGAAATGCCGCATTCGGTCAAGTTAAAATATATATATATGTATTTGTATATTATTATCGCTGTCTAAGCCTATATTAATATATATCTATTCTCTCGGGTGTTTTCGTTTTGTTTATTTAGTTATTTAATCTTATAATTATTCAACGTTTTTTTGCAGCTGGCCTGAATGACTGGAGCAGGGCCGAGTCCCTAATTTCTCCTGACTCCCTGTACAGGTGCCCTACATAGGGAGCATGGGGGGGGCACTCCCAACACCTATATCTGTTTAATACGGCACACAGTCAGGATAAAGGGTCAGATGAAGAGTTTACATTACCTATGTATGCTGTGTGTGTGTGTGTGTGTGTGTGTGTGTGTCACCCTGTTCTCTGGAGTTTTTAGGTCACCACGTCAGGCCTCTGTCTGTCTCTGAGCTCACTTCTGCAGGAACCTGAAGTGTTCATGGTTTTATTTTTAATCATACACGTGTATTGATTATGTAGAAGCTGCAGTGGTGCGGTGCCAGTGTTGGAGTCACTCCCTCCGGGGGTTCAGTTTGTGTGTCGAGGTCGTGGTCTTAAACACTCCTGTTGTATATACGTGGTGTAAACATTTAGACGTTAAACAGAGCGGTAAAATAAACATATGTGATTAGGTGTGTGCTAATGTCTTTTCATCTTGGCAGAAAAATAATAATAGTATGATAATTGTAAAAAAAATGGAATTCTGAATCAAAGCAGTAAAAGTAAATGTACTGCTCATAAAGAAAGTTTTTATCCCATACAGAGGTAATTCAAATAATTACTTTAAGTAAGAAAGTAAAGCTGATGATTTATGCGGGGTGAGCGTGGTGGTCAAACTTGTAATCCTTGTTCTAATCCATGTGTGTTTCTCTGTTCCCTCGGTAGGTGGCCTACTCTTTAATCCCCAATGCCGGAGATGGCTCAGCGGAGCGGGCAGGAGGACCCGGAGCGCTACCTCTTTGTGGACCGGGCCGTGGTCTATAACCCGGCTACGCAGGCCGACTGGACGGCCAAGAAGCTAGTATGGGTTCCGTCGGAGCGGCACGGGTTCGAGGCGGCCAGCATTCGGGAGGAGCGAGGCGAGGAGGTGATGGTGGAGCTCGCCGAGAACGGGAAGAAAGCCCTGGTGAACAAAGACGACATCCAGAAGATGAACCCGCCCAAGTTCAGTAAGGTGGAGGACATGGCCGAGCTCACCTGCCTCAATGAGGCGTCCGTGCTGCACAACCTGAAGGACCGCTACTACTCCGGACTCATTTACGTGAGTGTCACACCCAATCGATCGATGAGAATAAGGATACAAGGAACGTTTTAAGTGCGTTTATGTTATGAGGCATGCATTAGACTATTCTGAAAGCTTTTGTTATCAGTTGTAGTATAGAGTTTTACGGAGGAGATAAAGAAGGAAGGAACCAGGTTAAGACAAATAAAGGACGAGTGCAGGAGCATTTCTGTTGGGGTTCCACCGCATGCTGTGAAAACAGGAGGCTGAGAATGATGAGGTCATCTTGGAATGTTAGTCGACTGAGGTTGTGTGTGTGCGTGCGCTCATACACACACATGCGCACACACTCTTCTTTAATCATGGTTTAGTACATTATACTGATTGTAACACATCAGGTGATGAAGGCAGTGATCTCCATCTTTTGGACAGTTAGCAGGAAATAAAACTGTGTGTGTGATTAAGTTAAAAGCCTCCTACTAAGTTGTTTGGATGATTAGTTTCTTCCTCTTATCGTTAGACTCTCTCTCCTCTGGGCTGACGTTGAGGTTTATCTGTTGCTGCAAATACAGGCAGGTTCACGTCTAAATCTCGTGCAGAAACGTGTTGGTGGGTGAAATGCAGGAGGGGTTGACTCGTACATCCTGCCCTTCACTCCTGAGTCTGGGACTCGCTGACCTCATGAACCTCATCTGAGCGAACGACAGGTTATCGAATCAGCCCTGCGATTCTGTACCGCTCACTCACTCGGTCAGCGTTTTTCTTAAAATTAGCGTTTTCTCGCTTGGGGGGGCGTGGGTGTAAATGACACACTGCAGTGTCTGAGCTGCACTACTGGAACATTCAATGTACACTTCATACACTTTATACGAGCCGCGTTTTCATCAGCATGTGCGGGAAATCTGTTTTATAGTATTTGATTATGAATAAGTTTTTCAAATTCAAATTTTATTTGTCTCATACACAGTACGATATGCAGTGAAATGCTTATACGACCGCCGGTGACCTTAAAAAGAAAATAAAAACTATATATAAGGAATAAATATTAATAAAAAGAAATTAAATACAAAAGAAAATAAATGTAACTAGTAAAATAAACAAACTGTACAAATAAGGGCATAATAAAAATATAGAAATATAGGAATATGGAGGTGTGTGTGTGTATATATATATATATATATATATATATATATATATATATATATATATATAAAATTGTAAAATGTGCAAAATGGCAGATATATATAAACATGTATTGTATAAAGTGACTTATAAAAGTGTTACATTAGTAATAAATAATAAACAGACAAGTGAAAGAGGACTAGACAGGAAAGGTGGGAGATGTAAAGCCTTGTCTCCTCTTTAAGCTGTGTGTGTGTGTGTGTGTGTGTGTGCGTGCGTGTGTGCGCGCGCGCGCACGTGTGTCACACACTTGTGCCGGACAAAGCCGAGCAGTGGTAGTTGAGTTAAACTTAGCATAGTGACTCAAGAGATCAGACCTGCTTATGTAAAGCTGGGCGTTTTTAAAATCAGACAAACCAAATGATAAAAACATCAATAAGCTCATGGTGTGGTTAGTTAGCAGAAGCGCTAGTAAGCTAGTGTTATCAGTGAGTGTGCGACATAAACTGAGACAGAGGACACTGAGCTCGGCGCTTCAGATTACTTTAAACCAAGCGAGTTATTTTCTTTACAGTTTGGTCTGCAGTTTCATGTTGCACAAATAGTGTTTAAAACAAGGTCAGATTTGTGTGTGTGTGTGTGTGTGTATAGAGTGGGCAGGAACATCCTGTACTCAGACTTTGCCCAACTCTAGTAGTGTTTACAGATTTTGAAAAAAAAAGTAGGAAAGGTTAGAAATTATATGTTGAGTGTGTTCCAGTCTCGCTGTCGGCCCCGTCCCAAACCACATACTACTGTACTACGTTGTGCCAAAATCATACATACCACACGGCTCATAAAACCATTTCCCATAGTTTTATCATAGCGCTGTACTTGTCTCCTTTTCCTGATTTATCATCAGGTGGAGTTCGATCACATTCCTCTGGTCTCGTTAAATCAATAGTTATTTCTTTACTCTCATCATTTTTCACTCTGGGTCCTGGAAAGTTAAACCATCCAACATCAAAATCGTTATCATTTGATGAAAAGTTGCTGATACCCAACAGTACCGAGGTTTAGCGTATTAAAATTGTCTAAACAAATAGAGTTGCTCGGATAAAACATAACGTAAAACATCAGACAAACTTTTTGCGAGCCGTGTCCTGTATTCTCCCTGCTCCACATCGCCCCCTCCAGTAACTCCTTCTGTACGGTTCATTTATTTTGTTTCCCTCCAGACGTATTCCGGACTTTTCTGCGTGGTGATAAACCCGTACAAGAACCTGCCTATTTACTCAGAAAACATCATTGAGATGTACCGCGGCAAGAAGAGGCACGAGATGCCACCTCACATCTACGCCATCTCCGAATCGGCCTACAGGTGCATGCTGCAAGGTAAGGGTGACCCCAAGTGTGTTCTTGTGGAATGAAGAATGCATGTTGTTTTAGCTGAAAGTAATTTTCACAGAGCAGTGTGAGAGACTAAAAAACAACAATTCTGTAAAAAGTGACAGTTTTATCTTTGTACAAATTGTACATCTCATGTAGGTTCATGTGTAAGGTTTAGCAGGAATTAACAACTTTCAAATTTAGGAGCGAATATATAATCAGTGAGAATTATAAGTTAGATTAAAAAAACTTCAGATATAAACACAACATCTGAGGTGAAAACATCAATTACACAGTAAAACATTGTTACAGAATTGTACTGTAAGTTCACTTTTTAGAAATCATTTTATTTTTTAGAAAGCATTTTTTTTATTGTTTAGTTTTAGTTAATTTGGTAAGGATTACAGGGTTCTAGTACGATTTAATACATGTTGTAATAAACCAAAAAAAGAGAGCTATGTAGTTAATAGAATAATAAAGTCTTACTGGGAATTATGGGTTTTGGGTAAACCTGAGTGTTTCTGGACTGGAAGGTGAGGAATAGTTTTAGCTGAGAAACACAAGGTTTTGGGTAAAAACAATAATTTTGCAGCTAAAAATGAGTGAGTAGTGAGGATGATGAACAGGAGGTTTTGGAAATCGGGTTTTATTTCTGTATCTATTTTTGTTAGATAAATATTCTGTGTATTCAAGTGTATATAATTTACTAGCTGTAGGTAACTGTTAAACAGAAAAAAGCTTCAGTGAAATAACTCCTGCAGACACATTTTTGGACACTAATACCCAGTTTCTGAGATTTATTTTTAAATGTGCGAGTCTGTTATTTGTGCAATAAATTGATTTCTGAATCTGAGTGACAGTTCGGGTCAGTCGGGGAAGTCGAGAGAGACGGTTCACCCTGTTCCTGAACAACCGTATCTCAGATTGTGCAGGTTTAAATTGCCACCTGGTCACAGACTGCGCGCACGCACACACACACACACACACACACACACACACACACTGCACTCACGTTTCTTCTTCCTGAAGAGAAATTCCACTCCATCATTATCCAGGTTTTTTTGCATAACTTTCTTTTCCTTTAAGTGTTTCAAGAAGCTTAAATTCTTACACACACACACACACACACACACACACACACACACACACACAGGGCCCGGCTTGCGTTCTGGCCTTATTTAGTTATACTGGCTCTTGTGAGTTTTTATTGTACATGACGTAAGCAGCAGGAGAAATGGAAAGTATTTCCAAAGGTAGCTATTATATATATATATATTCTTTTCTTTTTTTTCAGCCTCTGGAGATAAATTAATTTTACTTGGCCACAATGCAGGGAGAAGACAGAGAGAGAGAGTGTGTGTGTGTGTGTGTGTGTGTGTCCTGGCTTTTCTCTGCGGTGGGGCCTTTGGGTTTCTGCAGATTTGAGGAATGAAAAACAGTTTTTGCAGCACTTCTGATTGGATAGATGGTTTTAGCTCTTCTGTGTATTGTTTTGTTACTTTCTCTCTTTTTTAACATAAACTGTGTGTATCCACGTGAAGATTAAAAAGTAAAGTTTAACTGTAATAGTGTTTAGGTTACTGTATTACTGTATCACACCAGAGACGGTACACACAGGAGCCCTAACCTCTCTCTCATCTCAGCTGATTAATGAAGGCGTTTCCACGAGTGATATCTGAACATACAGTTTGTTCACAGTGCTGTCTTTATTCACTCACACTCACACACACACACACACACACACCTCATGCTTGGAGGTCCCCCCCAGTGGACCTCGCCCTCAGTCCTGTTCACATCTTCAAGCTCTTATTTATTTATTTTAATACTGTGTGTGTGTGTGTGTGTGTGTGTGTGTGTGTGTGTGTGTCTCATTTCCTGGAGAGAAATCCTGTCTCCTTGAGATCTCTTTAAACCTGAACCCCTTCCTTATCCAAGACGCCTGCCCCCAGTCTGACTTTGGTGTGCTACAGTATGTTCTCTTCTGACTGAACCTATTGTCTCTGTGATTGACACAATGCCCCGTCCCCCTCGGGGAAGACAGACGGTTTTGCTCTCTTTGGTATTAGACCTCATGACCTCCCACCTACAGCCTTGTAGTGGAAAGTCGAGTCAGATCTCAGCACCTCCTGGGGAGATGTCATTAACGTTGGTTAACCGGGAGAATAATAGTGTGAGGTGTGATTGACGGCTGGTGCAGCGAGCTGTTTACACATCTGGACGTGATTCCATCAGTCTGGTGTGTGCTGATCACTCGGTGTTCGTTTGAGAGAGAAGTGATGTGTGTGAATACACTGTCCACCTCTCAGCTTTTATCTGCTGTGTGGGTTATTTGTGTGTGTGTGTGAGAGAGAGAGACTCTTTATCTGTTTGAGACACGCCCTGATCCAGAATAGTGTATTTAATATAACTCTATTAATTATTAAAGCTGGTTTGTTTATTAATGCTTTATTTGTTGTGTGTGTGTGTGTGTGTATAGCTCCAGCTTATTGTAATGACTTCATGAGCACGTTTCTCAGCGCTAAGCTCTTGGGGTTTATGTGTGTCTGCCGAGTGGAAAGCGAGCAGGAGGACTTATCTTCTGGAACGTTCCACTTCTTCTTCAGCTGTCGTGTTTCAATCAGCGGGAGGTGTAGTGCACATAAAATGGTGGCTTTCGGAGTGTCCGACCCTCGTTGTGGGGTACAATGGAGCCTTTGTGCAGCTGTGTGTGTGTGAGAGACACACTGGGGGGAATTTCCTCATGCGCGCTCTCTCTCTCTCTCTCTCTGCGCTGGCACAGCAACAAGCATCAAGCCTGCTGTGATTATCACCACGCTCTGTTGTTTTACATTCTACACAGTTTACACAGCAGCGCTTCTCTTCACTACACTGCGTCCTGATTGGTCAGAAGGTGTTGATTAATTCTCTATAACAGCAGCTCTGACTGTAGCACAGGGTTATATTTACAGGCTGCGCTAATCATAAACACATTAAACTGTGTGTGTGTGTTGGACATAAGTGTAAGGAGTCTGTGTAACACCTTGTGTTGTGGTTTTTGGATAGATAAATAATTATTATTAATTTTATTTTTTTTTGTCTGTTTGTTTGAGCGCACATCACGTAAAAACTACTGAAATCATTTTAATGGGGTTTCCACAGGTGTATTGGGCCGAGCTTGAGGTAACATATAGGTTTGGTTTAATCTCAATCAGCCCATGGGAAGGGAAGCTAATATGCTAATTTGAATGGAAAATGCTCTTATCATAAAAAAAAAGACCTTGAAAACATAATTAACCACAGATGGCGCTGTTTATTTTATTTTTTTAAATATGCGCTCGCAAGAGTGCAATCTTACTAATAATGGCAATCTCGCACCTTCATCCCGCCCACTTCACGGTAACGAATAAAAATTTTAGTTTGGTCCAAAATTCAACAGATAGACTACTTTTTGTTTTTTTTGGGGACGCAGCCCTGATCAGGTCAAAGCCCAGATTTTTACCCCACAGTAACACCAAAAGAAAGGTTACGTGTGGTTTGGGTTGGACCAGCACAATGTTTTGTCACTCCTGCGCGTAAAACACACACACACACACACACACACACACACACAGGGGCGCATCTGCCTTTGATGGATTTTCCAAATATTTTCCACGGTCTCTATCGGTGCCTGTTGACTGCAGTGAGTTTGTAATTACAGCGAGTACGGAGTGTGTGTAGAGGCAGCACATCGCTCGCTTAAACGAAAACATCTGTGTTTTTAGGGGAAACATGGGCTTCCAGGCCGCTGTGGGGAAACCACATACAGAGGGGGAAACTACAAAATTAAATCATAAAGAGTAGAAAGTCGTCTCCGCTTTAAGCAGGATTAAATAAAGCGATGATCATCATACTTAAAGATGGAGAACCGGCTGCCGCTGCCAAAAGGTGACTCACCTGTCCTGGTTTTGTTCGTTTTCTGCACCCGGATCAGCGGTGTCACCCGATTCTCGATCCTCAGTCAGTGGAGTAACCACGGCAACCCTGTGATTAGAAGATGACGCTAACAGGCAGGAGGGTGGACTCTGTTTAAAAATAGAACCTTCGTGAGTTTCCGTCTGTTCTACAGCCGCCGTGTCTGTTGAACCGCTCAGACCCTGAAACGGCCCTGGTTTACATTTCGCCATTAAAATTCTCAGCTGACGATAAAGTTACTATATTCACTAATCAGGCGTGTCCTGAAGTTTGCTTTCTTCAACATGACTGGGATGAGACTACCTGACGGAGAAACCTTTTTTTATTGGTAACATTAAAGTAAAAGCATGCTCTGTAGATCCTGATTGTTTAGAAGCTGTGTGTGAAACGACGCAGGTACGGAGTGGGAAACTGCTCGCGATGAGGAAACCATTTGATGTTTTTAACTCTGGAAGGTCAGGACATCACACCATGTAGATTTAATATCTGCCAGAGCTTCATCTCTTGTGTTTGTGTTCCTCTGCACTCAGTCTGAGGAGGAATGTGAGCTCGTACGTGTAGACTTTGCTCTCCTGGGCTTTTGGAGCTTGGCTTCCTCCACCTGGTCCTAATAAACCCAAAAGAACAGTAATGTGTCTCAGCACTCTGTGTCTTTGTGAAGTAGCTCCAGGTCTCGCTGCTTCCACCTGGACTGCTGCAGAGTTTCAGAAGGCCGGGGCCTCAGTCACCGCGTCTTCAGAATCACACGACTCAGCACTCCTCTTCTCACTGTCGAGTCACACACACACACACGCTTTACTGCTTATCTGCTCATCGCTTTTACTCCATTTCCCGTCCTAGTGCTTAGAATGCTGCTTTTATACAGAGAGTTTTGTGTTGTTTAATTGTATGTTGTATCTCCTTCCTGGGGTTTGGTGTTGACTGTTAATGTCCCGTCTGTAACCTGAATGTTGCAGGTCACGTCGGTAAAGTTGTTAGCTTCTTCACCTGGTTTAATAAAAGTGGGCGATAATGGTCAAGGTAGCTTTCACATTATTTACACGATTGAACAAATCTACAGAATTTCTCCAGTAAAGTAAATGTTAATTCATGGTGCATGATCATGATGATGATGATGATTGTACATTTGTGGATGTTTTAGTCTAAAGACCAGTGTTGTGAACACACAGAAGAGCCAATAACACGGCGGCCTTCATCATCCTGAAGCTTGTGGGCGGAGCCTGTAATGGTAACGTTTCTGTATCAGGAGTTCTGACAGTGTTGCAGTTTCCCCTGGATGAACACGTGACGTGACGTGTTAAATACGGTTTCTTTTCCTCGCCGTGAGCTGTGTTCTGTTTAAAGGTTTTCTCAGTCATAAATATTTTTAGATTTATTTAAAGTAGAGGTAGACCCGTACCCCCTGTAGTGACCCTGTGATGACCACAAATACCCAGTGAGTGTATCCTGCCTGTCCCTGGCTCTCAGGATGCGCTGTGTTCTGATTGGTCAGTGAAGTAGAGCCCGGGTTATTGTCACACTCCTGCTTTGTAATGCTGCGTCAAAACTTTGCTTCTCCATCAGCCCCGTGGTCGGAGACTGGAGCTCTTCCATTTTCCATTGATTCTATATTCAGCTGTCTTTCCTTCCCCGCTGAGAATCGCAGGAATTTGCCGTACAGAGAGAGAGAGAGAGAGAGAGAGACAGCTGCTTGATGTATCCCATGATGCAGCAGTCAGTCAGTCAGTCAGTCAGTGGGCGAGCATGACGAAGCAGTTGGTGATGTCGGAGGAGTCACGCTCTGTAGACGGATTTTAGTGTGACGTGAGTCACCCGGCTGCTTCTGGCAGACTGGCGCCGATCCCCCGGTTCTGACCTGCGTGCTGTCCGGTCCCGGGCCGGTGCTGCTGTCGTCTAACAGCTGTCGTGTTGGGTTTCAGCTACTTTTTATCTCCTTGTTGGTCAGAAGGTGTTGATTAATTCTCCATAGCAGCAGCTCTAACTATTTCCATAGTATATAGCCGTTTCCATAGTAACGGCTCATTCACATGGTCGTTATATAGTGCACACTCTGTAGAGTTTCTCAGTCATGTGATGAGGGAGGAAGGGGAGAAGGGGAGAAGGGGACTACTCCAGTGAGGCAGCTCAGTACAGTCAGAGGAATGTGTTAAAAAGTCATGTCTTGTTTTTTTCTGCACATTTGCTTTTACACCTCTCTCACTTTATATCATATAAAACTGAAAAATTCTTCTCCCCCCTTTCTGACCTCTGACCTCTGAGTCAGTCCTGGAAATCAGGTTGGAGACAAAACATCAATCTGTACTGCTGATTCCACTTGGACTTATTTTGCCAGCTGCCCCCCCCTCCCCCCAACAACCCCAATCCTGAACCACCACCAACACGCCCCCCCCCCCCATCCTACAGAAACCCTTTCTGCCCCTCCACAAGATTAACGAGCCGCAGCATTCCTCACATACCAAACTCCATCAGCAGCAGACGACGGAGACGGAGCGAGCAGGAGCCCTGACTGTCTGCACATGTCACCCCTTAAACTTAATTCTGATTTACGCAGCAGGAAATAAACAGGTTTCATTCAAAATTAAAGGTGATGTGTGTTTGTTTTACATACACACAGTTTAAACAAAAAGTAAGGATAATTTAATAATTTTTTTTTAAATGTGATAGAAAATGTGAGAGAGGTTCTACACCCAACATCCAGCTGTCTGAAGGAATGTAGCATGGAGCACACACACACACACACAACTAAATGTGTAATAAGCGGTTCTAAGCGGTACAAATATAATCCTGTTTTATATATGTATATGATCAAATATAAAATAAAATTATTTTAACCTTAGTCAAGCAATAGAAAAATGCCTAGCTTTAAAAAAAGTTATAAATTAAATACAAATAAAAGTAATTCTATTCTGCACTGATTTGAATATTACACAATAATTAAATGCAAATGTGCTTATTTGCATGTCTTGAAGTCCCTGAGTGTTTTAAATATCGCACTGTGTTGTAAAACTGGTTATAGTTGCATAAATAAAACACACACACACACATGGCATGAGCCTAAAGGTGTGAGCCGAGCTCCCTGCGCTTAACCCGTCCTGAATAAGTAGATAAACGTTATCTTTATCATGTGTATTGACCAGAATACAGAAACGCAGGTCTGGGATCTGAGTACTGGCTCTAAAGTCTGTGTAACTGAAACGAGAGCTGATCTGAGGTCAGTGTAGAGTAAATCATAAAGGAGACGACTTTATCACCAGACCTGAGGTGTTGTCTTCATCTCCTCTCCTATTGATTTGCCTTGAGCAAGTGAAGTGTCTTTGTTATAATGTGCAGCACTGCCCCCTAGTGTCCACACACACACACACACACACACACACACACACACACACAGGTTGTCGTGTTCAGGTTTATCGTCCAGATTCTGCATAACTTTGAGTCGGGGGAAAATCCCTGAGGTTGTGTAAGAGCCTGAGACTGTGAGGCTGAAGTCAGTCCAGATGTGTGTGTGTGTGTGTGTGTGTGTGTGTGTGTGTGAGGGAGTGAATGAAGCTGTGATAACGGGATTGGAACACGACCTGTAGGAGGTGTTAGATTCCTCAGGTGTGTGTGAATAAAGCTCCAAGCTCCGGGGTGTGAATTATGCCTCGGTACACGAATGAGCGGTTTATATTAGTGTGTGTGTGTGTGTGTCTCCTTTTGTCTCTTGCTAAAAAATTCCTGAAACACATGTTGCTGTAGATTTGTCCATAAAAGGAGCAGGACCGGCGCTGTGCTCTCTCTACCTACCGAACAGCAGGGAGCGTCTGTCTGTCTGTCTGTCTGTCTGTCTGCAGGTAGCAGGGGACGTCCTAATGTTCTTAAATCACTGAGTGATGACTAAATGTTCTGGACGGAGCTCTGCGTTCTGTCGTGTGAGGATCCAGACTGTTAAAGTTCTAGAAGCAGCTCTGGGTAACGGGGTGTCTGTTAAACACTCAAGTCCTCAAAAGATCAGTTCCAGGGTCACATCACTTACTCGTCTTACACACACACACACACACACACACACACACACACACACAGGAGCACAAGTAGGAAATGGCAGTTTTTCCAAAATTAAGAATATCAAAATAAGCGAATCTAAGTTACACTAAAGATAAAAGTTGGTTGTTTTGTAAAACTGTTGTGAATTTTATTTCTGGTGAGGGTGTGTGTTGCTGAAATCCGTTCCCCTGATCCCTCAGTGGTGTTAGAGGTGAAGAACAGATCAGAGTCTCACTCAGGATCCAAAATATCAGTTTTTAAAACCATTAAAATCAAATCCTTCTGCAGTGTGTCGTGATCTCCTCCTCCTCCTCCTCCTCCTCCTCCTCCTCACTGCTTATCGTCAGCGTTCTTTCTCTCTCTCTCTCTATCTCTCCATCCCTCTCTCTATCTCTCCACACTTTATCACTCTGCAGACCTGGAGCTCAGAGACGGGTCAGGGGGACTTTCTCTCTCTCTCTCTCTCTGATATCTAAAGCTGGAGAAACACCAGACCTCATTTTTAACGATCCCAGAGTCTGAGAACATCACACACACACACACACACACACCTCTGTTCCTCGTTCATCGCTTATCACACACTTCTCCTACACTTCACTGTGAAGACCAGAGCAGAGTTGTGTATCCTTATTTGCTACTCGTGTGTGTGTGTGTGTCTCTCTCTCTCTCTCTCTCTCTCTGTGCCTGTGTGTGTGTGTGTGTGTGTGTGTGTGTGTGTGTGTGTGTGTGTGTTGCAGTAAAATACTGAGAGTAACTTGTGGATCTGAGTTCCTGTTGTCACATCAAAGTTGATTATTTTCCTCTCACAGCATCTTCCCTGGTGTTTTATTCCACTTGCACCACAACAAATCACCATCAGTGATAGTGATCGTCTCTGTCTCTCTCTGTCTCTGTCTCTCTCTGTCTCTGTCTCTCTCTGTCTCTCTCTGTCTGTCTCTCTCTCTCTCTCTCTGTCTCTCTCTGTCCCAGTGTCTCACATTTGTCTCTCGCTCTCCTGTGTGTCGTGTACAGACAGACCTTGGGAGGCGGTGTGCTGGTATTTGTGTAGCTGCTCTGGTGTGTGTGTGTGTGTGTGTGTGTGTGTGTGTGTGTGTGTGTGTGTATGTGTTTTGTGATAACTTCATTGCTCCAGTGTAGAGAAAGTGTGTGAACACCCCAGATATATTTGGAACATTGCATACACAGCACAGGTGGTACAGGACTTTTCTCTTGTGTGTGTGTGTGTGTGTGTGTGTGTGCTGAGTGTGTGAGAACTGCTTACTGAGGTGTGTACTTCTGTCAGAGTAATCACCACACCGATTGACACACACACACACACACACACCCACACACACACATTTTTGTGGTTAGGAGAATGCAGTGTAGTGTGTGTGTGTGTGTGTGTGTGTGTCCGGTCTCCTCCTCAGGTCTTCGCAGGAAGCCTGCATGGAGAATGAGTGCTGAGTGTGTTCCTGTATGTGAGGGTGAGGGTCAGTCTGGGGTCAGAGGTCAGTGTGAGGCACAGCTGTACTGTCCCCTTCCTCTAAGTGATATCAGACCGTGGTGTGTGTGTGTGTGTGTGTGTGTGTGTGTGTGGGATCTTTGATCTGTCTGCATCTGCAGCTAACTGAGCAGCGTGTATCTCCGCCATAAATATCTCCGAACCAACTGGACCTCGCGGGGTGAGAAGGTGTGAACACTTACACTTAAACACAGGATTATAAAGAAACACTGATGTTTTACCTCCTCAAACGCCTCCAAAGTCTCAACTGTGTGTGTGCAGGTTAAGTGACTGTGATCACGCGGGCACGTGCGGCTTCTACCACACGTGATTTCTGAGTAATTAGCGCTGGCAGTGTTGTGAGACGTGTGTAAGTGTGTGTAATGAGTGTGTTTAAGACTAATTCTCTTATTGTGTTTGGAGAAAAAGGCAGATTGGAGGCTTTTAACACATGTGGTTTTTGATGATGTAACCACATAACAATGTGTGTGTGTGTGTGTGTGTTGTCACTCTGAAGCTCCTGCACTCGGTACAGAA
>NC_071105.1:40580000-40590000 GCF_024256425.1 Clarias gariepinus
TTGTGTGAAGCTGCTTTGCGACAGTGACGATTGTTAAAAGAGCTATACAAATAAAATAGAATTGACTTGAACCAACACTCCAGACTGACTCTGTCCTAAACATACAGAACAACACCACACACACACACACACACCATTATCACAGATGTGTGTGTGTGAGATGGACTGGGTTTGAGGTTCACTGCTCTAACACTGTGCATTTGTTTAACAGCCAGAGTCTCCTAAAGCTGTCAAACTCCAGGCAAGTCCCCCTGCATGCAGCACTAACACACACACACACACACACACACACACACACACACACGTAAACACACGAACACTGATGACCTTCTCCCATATGTCATCTCATCTCCGGTTCAGTACGTCTCTCTCGCTCTCTCTCTCTCTTCTTTAATTTAAATATTTTATTTTTTTCCCTTTTTGTTGTCGTCTCACCTTCTCTTTGTCCGTCTCCATGTCTGTCTCTCTTTATACATGACATTTAGCATCTTATCTGCCACTTTACAAACACCTCCCTCCCCACATCTGTCTGTCTCTGTACAACCATATGTCTGTCTGTAACCTTTGGTCATGTTTCTCTCTAAATGTCTGTCTGTCTCTGTTATCTTTTGTTGCGTCTTTCTATACCTGCCTGTCTCTCTGCATGTCTCTTTGCACCCGTCCTTCTGTTTATTACTACACACAGGTTTTTCTCTACATGTTTGTCTGTCTGTCTGTCTGTCTGTCTCCACGTGTCTACCTTCCACTTTATCCTTCTGTCTGTCTGTTTTTCTATTTTTCTTTGTTTTCCCCTCCTGTCTGTCTGTCTATGTCCACATCTGTTTCTTTAACCCCCCCCCTTCATCGCATTGTCTGTCTCTCTCTCCCTGTGTGTGTGTGTGAGTGTGTATGTACACTCTTAAATAAACAGTTAAAGCATGTAGTGTGAATGGAGAGGTGTTGTTGTTTTTTTAATGTTAACGTGGTGTGTGTGTGTGTGTGTGTGTGTGTGTGTGAGACAGTGGCTGGGAAACGTCCCAAACCACAGAGAATGTAAACTCTAGTAACCCCTTGTTTTGTATCAGTAGTGTGGTGGTTTGGGACGCAGCCCCGGGCGGAGCGAGTGGTGTAGTGAGGGTGAGGCGTCTCGCTGTGCGCTCCTCTCTGTCCTGCTCACTAACGGCTCGTTCCTCGTGTCCTTATCTAACACGCACTACTGCAGGCTCTCGTTTGGGACGTGACCCATAACCATGTGTACCATGCCGCTGCTTTTAGACGGGCTGGGATCACTCTCTACTCGTACTTAACTTATTACCGTAACAGTCTTTAGTCATTTAAATGGAAGTAAAGGTTGAAGTAATTTTAGAATTCTTAGAAAATTAATCATTTAAAAGAATATCAGTATTTATTTTAATATTATTTAGTAAACTTGCACACACTGCTAACTTTCAAAATCAGGTTTGTTTGATCAGTTAATAAGTTAATTAGTGGATCATTAATGGATGAGGTTTAAATTATTATTAAGATTAAAGTATTGAAAGTTAATAAATTTTGCTGGTTAATTACAGAACGCCCTCCTGCTGTATGTGAGTAGTGTTGAGTCTCTCTTTCTCTCTCTCTCTCTCTCTCTCTCTCTCTGTAAATGATAAATAAAAGTGTGTTGAAGCAGAAGGTTTGTGTCTGACTGTAAGTTAAAGCACTGAGAGTTTCTCCTCCTGCACGTGTCCTCACCAGCGCTGACCGTCTCGTTCACTCGGGAGCTTCTGCACTCTTTACACACCGTTTACAGGATGTGCACTTTCACTGGGACACACCTAGAGGACAACACGGGGAAATACTGAAGGAAATGAGAATAAATGAATAAAAGGATAAAGTAAAGGCGTCCTGTCTGTCCTGCACCCTGTCACTCACGTGACTCTGTTTACACACACACACACTCACTTGGGTTTCTCTTTACTTTTCTCTTTTAGTTTTATTTGGTTTTGGGTACGACCTTTTGTGTGTGTGTGTGTGTGTGTGTGTGTGTACAGGGTGAGTTGGAGAGACAGCTGCTGCAGGCTAATCCCATCCTGGAGTCTTTTGGTAACGCCAAGACGGTGAAGAACGACAACTCGTCACGATTCGTACGTTTATTCAGTGTCATCATCTCTAACGAGGGGAATAATTAATGAGCGTGGGCGTGTCCTCAATTCTCATCATTCTACGTGCTGTTTTATACTAAATCCTAAATTTTAACTTATTTAAACTTTATAATTTAAGCTGTATTTATATATATATATATATATATATATATATTTTTTTTTTATATATATATATTTTATATATTTATATATTTATATTTAAGTTTTTTATATATATATATATACTGTATATAAAAGTTACATAAATATATACATTAAACTTTTAAATATTTATAGTCAAAATTTAATATTTTATGATCTTTCTTATATTTACTTATAAACACTTGTGATATTATGTCTGTACATTTTACTCTTCCTGTTATTTATTATTATTTTTTCTTTTTTTTTTCCATCCTTGTAAACTTTTCTAATCCTTAACATTGTGCTTTTCTTTGATCTTTGTCTTTCATTTCTTCCTCATGCTCCTCTTTATTTACCCCCCACAGGGGAAGTTTATCCGGATCAACTTTGACGTGACGGGGTACATCGTAGGGGCCAACATCGAGACCTGTATCCTACTCAGTCACAGAATTACTTCATCTTCATTTTAATTGTATTTGTGTGTGTGAGAGAGAGAGAGAGAGCTCTAACCCGGTTGAGGTTGATACAGGACACAGACATGATGATGATAGAGGGTTAGCGTTGTTAGCGTGACTGCGGTACAGAGAAGGTGTATTTGATTAAATCGTCCCCTGAGTCTCCTGGAGTCCTCTGGAGTCTGTGCCTGGTGTTTCCTCACATCCTGAACTTCAGATCTCCTGGAGAAATCCAGAGCTATTCGTCAGGCCAAAGACGAGAGAACGTTCCACGTCTTCTACCAGCTGCTGGCTGGAGCAGGAGAACATCTGAGATGTGAGACTCTCACCTTGCTATGTGTGTGTGTGTGTCTGTCTGTCTGGGTGTGTGGGAGATTAACAGTGCTGTGTTGTTGTTGTTGTTGTTGTTCTCCCTCTGTAGCTGATCTCCTGCTGGAGGGCTTCAATAACTATCGCTTCCTCTCCAACGGGAACATTCCCATTCCTGGACAGCAGGACAAGGACAACTTTCAGGAGACCATGGAGGCCATGCACATCATGAGCTTCTCCCACGACGAGATCCTGTGTAAGTGTGTGTGTGTGTGTGTGTATGTGTGTGTGTGTGTGTGTATGTGTGTGTGTGTTAGAGCCTGATCATGGATGGACCTTTTAGATGGTGTGTGTGTGTGCTGATGGTGTGTGTGTGTGTGTGTGTGTGTGTGTGTGTGTGTGTGTTTACAGCCATGCTGAAGGTGGTGTCAGCTGTGATGCAGTTCGGCAACATTGTGTTCAAGAAAGAGAGAAACACAGACCAGGCCTCCATGCCTGAGAACACAGGTACACACACACACACACACACACACACACTTTCTCCCTCTGAACAGAGTCATAGTGTATTTATTTATCTCCCTTCTGTGTGTGTGTGTGTGTAGCTGCTCAGAAGTTGTGTCACCTGTTGGGGATGAGTGTGATGGAGTTCACACGCGCCATCCTGACACCGAGGATCAAAGTGGGGCGGGACTACGTTCAGAAAGCACAAACTAAAGAACAGGTAACACACACACCTGACTTTACCCGGCTCACCCTGCATCTACATCTGCAACTTGCCTTTGACCCCGCCCTAACTTGCCTTTGACCCCGCCCTAACTTGCCTTTGACCCCGCCCTAACTTGCCTTTGACCCCGCCCTAACTTGCCTTTGACCCCGCCCTAACTTGCCTTTGACCCCGCCCTAACTTGCCTTTGACCCCGCCCTAACTCGCCTTTGGTCCCGCTGTTATCTAATAAACGATGCAGGATCAATAAACACTCAGTGTGCACAATATAAGTAGTTGCAGAACTGATCAACATAAAAACAGCCCAAAGTGGAAGATGATGTATAACATCTAGACAAGACGAACTGTACCAGACAGACAGACAGACAGACAGACAGACAGACAGACAGACAGACGTGTGTAGTGTTTATGTGTTGATGGTTACGGGTCCGCTCTCCTCCTGGTCCTCAGGCCGACTTTGCAGTGGAAGCTCTGGCCAAAGCCACGTACGAGCGTCTCTTCCGCTGGCTCGTCCACCGCATAAACAAAGCCCTGGACCGGACCAAACGCCAGGGGGCGTCGTTCATCGGCATCCTGGACATCGCCGGGTTCGAGATCTTCCAAGTGAGAAGTTGTTGAAGTGGAAATTAAGAAACATGATGTCCACATGATGTTTAACATTAACAACGCCACCCTTACGGTGCAGAATAATCTGCACTAACTAGGGCTGAACACGCACACTCACTCACTCACTCACTCACTCACTCTCTCTCTCTCTTTCTCTCTTCTGTGTAGTTAAACTCGTTTGAGCAGCTGTGTATTAACTACACTAACGAGAAGCTGCAGCAGCTCTTCAACCACACCATGTTCATCCTGGAGCAGGAGGAGTATCAGCGCGAGGGCATCGAGTGGAGCTTCATCGACTTCGGGCTCGACCTGCAGCCCTGCATCGACCTCATCGAGAGGCCCGTGAGTACAGGACCACACACACACACTCTTCTGAAACCTCTCTCTTTTATAAATACCTTACCTCTCTCTCTCTCTCTCTCTCTCTCTCTCTCTCTCTCTCTCTCTGTGTGTGTGTGTCTGTTGCAGGCGAACCCCCCGGGTGTCCTGGCGCTGCTGGACGAGGAGTGCTGGTTCCCTAAAGCCACAGATAAGACGTTTGTGGACAAGCTGGTGCAGGAGCAGGGCTCTCACGCCAAGTTCCAGAAACCACGGCAGCTCAAGGACAAAGCCGACTTCTGCATCATCCACTACGCCGGGAGGGTACGACACACGCGCTCCCCTACACACACGCCCCTACAGTACAGCGGTGGTGGTTATAGCCTGTAGTGTGGAGTGTTTTACACACTCAGCGGTGGTGTGTACCTGTTTAAACAGCGACTCTTTTCAGTGTCGGATTGTTTGTTCATTAATATTTAAATTTCCCGTGAGCTCCGTTTGTCCTGCTGCTGTCAGTAAAGTGGTTTGGTTTGTAACTCGAATCCGTCTGTTGTTTTACACACACACACACACACACACACACACACACACACACACACACACACACACACACACCCCTGCTCTAGTTTGTGGTTTTACCCCCCCCGAGCGCTGACGTCGGGGTTCAGTCTGTGTTTCAGTCTCCGTTTCACAGAGCACATCTGTCTTACATTAGCAGCTGTTTAGCAATCGAAATGTGACACTGCCTTAAAGAGGACGCTTTGTTTCTCGTCCCGACAGTGGGGGTTTGGGGGGGGGGTGTCCACGGGGAGAGAGACAGAGGACAGAAGAGTGTTTGTAGATGAAAAAAATCAAGATTGGATGTTTATATATTTACTTAAAATCGAACTGTTTGTTTGTTTAGTAAAATGAGCACAGAAGTGTGTGTGTGTGTGTGTGTGTGTGTACGCACATGTGCGCAGGTTTTAAGCTCAAATGAAGAAACGTCAGACTTTCAGAAAAGCAGAAATAAATCTTCACCCTCACCTGTGAGGAGACACTTACTCTGTCTCTAACCGACACACAGGTGGGGAACACTGGGCTTCCTGAGTATCAGCAGAACTTCAGCCGTGAAACTCTGTTTCATGTTTTCATATTTAGGGTCTTTATAAACCAGTTATAAACTTTTTTTTTTTTTTTTTTTTGTCAGACAAATTTAGTTTACTAAGGGGTGGTGGTGGCTCAGACGGGTAAGGCTGTGGGTTACTGATCAGAAGGTCGGGGGTTCGAGCCCCAGCATCGCCAAGCTGTCACTGTTAAGCCCTATCTGCTCCAGGGGGCGCTGTATCCTGCCTGACCCTGCGCTCTAACCCACAGCTCCATAACTGGTATATGGAAAAAATAGTTTCACTGTGCTGTCAAGGTCATGTGACAAATTTTATAATAATCTTTTCTTTTCAACAGTATTTTAATAGGTTTTTTTAGTGTAATGTACATTTCAAGGCACACTTGTATATATCTGTATTTATAAACCCTGAACACACTCCCCTATAAGGAGGCCCGTAAGGAGGGAAATTAACGAGCTTGAGAATTGAGTTCCATGTTTCACCTGACGGTGTTGAATTTAGATCAGTTTTAATTTTACTCAGAGTGGGCTGACTCTCAAACATGTAAAAATAAAGTTTTGTATTCGTATATTACACGGATACATACAAATAAAGTTGACACTCCTACCTTCATTCATTCTAAACTTTAATATAGTTGTATGTAAATCCAAATTAAAAAAAAAAAGCACGGCGTGGATGAGTCTGTATAAAAACGTCTGATTATGATGTGAATCTTAACACACAATTTTCTTGTAGATCTGCAAAGATTTCATTTTTTTTTAACTCTTCCAGTATCATCTCTCATTATGTGTCAAATTACACTTTATATTTTAAGTAAAATGTAGTATTTCAGTACTGTAAGACTGTTTATTAATGACCCCCCCTCCCCCCCATTTCTCTCTCTCCGCCCCCCTCCTCCTCGTCCTCAGGTTGATTACAAAGCAGACGAGTGGTTGATGAAGAACATGGACCCTCTGAACGATAACGTGGCGACACTGCTGCACCAGTCCACTGATAAGTTTGTGGCTGAGCTTTGGAAGGACGGTGAGCTGGACTCCTTTCCTGTTACACACCGCGAACTTACGTCACACGAGTATAAGTTATAAAGCGTTATAACTAGGGCTGCAACAACGAATCGATTAAATCAATTACTAAGAGTTGGCAACGAATTTCATAACTGATTCGTTGTGTCACATGACACGGAGACATTTGATTATTAAAAATAAAATAAATAGTTCGGAGTGGAGTGAACACAGAGGGCAGAGCAAAAAAAAATGAGCGGGGGGGTAGCTCAGTGGTTAACTAAATTTTGTTCCGTTCTGAAGTAAGGACCGTAATGTCCCTGGTGCAGGTGTATATATTTAGCAGATGTAAAGCATGTCTGTTATTTGTGTTAGTCCATTTTTAGTATATTATTATTATTATAATTATTATTATAACAGTTCAAGGAACAACATGTTTGTGCACTTTCTCAACATTTTTGGAAATAAATGCTTTTTTGTTTTTTATCCAATGAATCAAAAAATAATCGACAGATTAATCGATTACTAAAAAAATTTAGTTGCAGCCCTAGTTATAACACACACACACACGCACACGCACACACACAAACAAACAAACACACACATTTTACTGCAGATAAACCCTCACTGAATAAAATGTATGTTTCATTGCAGTGTGTGTGATGTACTCCTGTACACCAGTGTTACACTAACCTGTGTTACTTTGTGTGTGTGTATGTGCTTGCTGTTACTGTTTTTGTTTCTTTTTTTCTTTTGCTTTCTTCTTTTCTTTCCTTCCTTTCTTCCTCCCGCTCTCGCCCGTCTCTCGGCCCGGCCTGTAGAGATACAGAATATTCAGAGAGCGTCTTTCTATGACGTGTCTAGCCTCCATGATCCTCCGGGTGAAGGTACTGCGGTTCTCCAAGACGCTCCCATGCTGCTGCTTTTTAATTTTTATTTTTTGTCTCCCTCTCGACCCTCTTTTTCCTTCCGGCTGGCTCGATTCACATTTGGCCTGATCAGCACTAAGCCTGAGCGAGTTCACTACCGAGACACGTTTACTGGCTGAAGGAGTCGAGTGTGAGAGGAGTGTGTGTACTCCAGTTCTAAATGGAATAAACCATTGTTTAATATAGAAATTTAGTGGGCGTGGCCAATGTCTCAGCTGTGGGGTTATAAAGCTAGTTACAGTCACATGACCTTGATTGAGGTGCGTAGGCACGAAACTGCCCCGATGTTACTGTAAGTGCTGTTACAAGTTAATTAAATTTAGTTTAATAAAATATAAAAAAAACTATTTATATAAAAATTTAAATTAATTTGAATTATAGAAAATTTATTCATTTTAGTTTTCACTCTCTAATTACCAGGGTATTGGTAATATATACTCTAATTACCAGGGATGACCAGGGGTAGCTCAGTGGTTAAGGCATTGGACTACGGTTTGAAAAATCCCAGGTTCGAATCCCACAACCACCAAGTTGCCACTGTTGGGCCCTTGAGCGCGGCCCTTAATCCTCAATTGCTCAGATGTGTAATGAGGTAAAAATGTAAGTCGCTCTGGATAAGAGCGTCTGCCAAATGCCTAAATGTAAATGTAAATGTAATTACATTATTCTATTTATTAACGATTATTTTATAAATTTATCTAAAACATAATTTAAGTGTTAAAATTATTTTTATTTATTATTTATTAATATTTTGTAAACACTTTGTAAAGTGTAAAAACATCCTTGTAAAGAAGTCTCCTTAAATCAGGCCCCGCCCCCGTGTGTGATTATAGTCCTATTTAATCATTTACAGACGGTTTGTCCTGAGGATGTATTTTTTATTCATGTTGAATGATTAATCATCTCTCTGCGTGTCGTTAGGGCGTGTCCCCCATGTAACAGACGGCGTTAGGTTCTCGGCAGTGAACTCGGGAGTGATTCAGATCATCAGCTTTGAGAAGGAAGGACATGCATGTGTGTGTTACAGATCCTCCTCTCTGCAAGCGTTACTGTTAAGTCCTGCTCTCTTTCCTCAGTCTGCTTTTAGAAATCTCACGCATGGACACGCGTGCAGCTTCTCCCCGTCATGCCAGCGCATAGCCAGCAGGGGGCGTGTGCCACTGAGCACGAGGGAGCGCGTACACTCTACCACGCTGTTTTATACATCAGGCACAACAGTATCTATGAATCTACTGGATTTAAAAATAAAATTCTGATATTTAGTCCTTTGTGTGATGTCATACGCATGACACGACGAGACTATGAGCAGGTCAGAAATCCTAACGAGCTACTCATGGCTTTAATCAATCACACAGCGTTTAGAGTTTATAATGGAGCAGATGGGTTGGTCAGATTAGCACATGCTACATGTTCGTTGGCTAATCTGGTAATGTCGGTCATCAGCTAGTCATTGGTAAGCAGCTGTAATTGTTTTTGTTGCCTAGCAACAGTGCTCCTTAAGTTGTATATGTTAGAAGTCCAACACCAGAGTCTGATAAAATACTGTTCAGGGGGAAAAGGGAGACTTTTAAAGTCAGCAGTTTCTAAGTTCCTGATCCTGTTGAGGTGAAGCCGCAGACTGTTAGTGTGTGTGTGTGTGTGTGTGTGTGTGTTTAGATCTCCTTTAGCAGTGTGCTTTTGTTTAGATTTAGTTTGCACCTCCATGGTTGTTCTGCTTTCTTTCATCTGAGCTTTAGATGCTGAAAAAGAAAGAGAAGAAGAGTGTGAATCCACCAAGCATGCACTGCTGGGCTCAGGCTTTCTCTCCCAATAGAAAACGATGAAGAACCTTAAAGAAATGAATGCTGGGCTTTGGATCGGTCCGGGTTACGGCTGTGCTGATTACGGGTCCAGACGTTTCTCTAGCACTTATCATGTGTTGAGTCGTGATCTATACACATCTCTCACCGCGGTTCACAGAGTGAAAATTCCACCTTCGCAATGTAGAGGACAGTTTTACTGCGCAGGTTGCCAGATCACACAGCAAATCCTCCCTATGCGGTGTTGAAACCCTGCCCACTCTGATTTAAAAAAAAAAACACCACCCACATGAAATCAGTACTCGAGCTCGTCGTGTCGCTCTGTTCCACACGCACATACTTTAGGTTCAAGCCAATTACTTACATTTTTATCATCGTCCGAGATAATAATAAACACACTAGTGTTGTGTTAAAGTGCAAATGATGGGGTGAGATCATTAATGGTTTCTTTTTATTATTATTATCATCATAGACCACGGAAAAAATATTAGCTTTAGACGTTCTGGTTGTATA
>NC_071105.1:40592500-40620000 GCF_024256425.1 Clarias gariepinus
GCAGAAAGAACTTGAGCTCTGTTCTCAGTCTGACCAATCAACAGTCAGTATTTCATCATGTGACCCCGTGGAGGTGACCGCTATTCATCCTGATATTGTGGCACAATCCTCATAAATCTATAAAATATAAAAATGTGTTTCCTACATGATATAAAAGTGCACTTGAGCATGAGCTACTCAGTGAGTTTTATTAATTAATCAGGAACAGATAAAAGGGATAAAGTGTCGCTGGGTCATAATTGTGTGTTTTATCCACATGATCTGAATTCTGGACCCGGTCTGACCCGAAACACTCAGGCTGGAGTTACGGCTGATTTTTAAAAACTCACACTTGACTGTGTGTGTGTGTGTGTGTGTGTGTGTGTGTGCACGCAGGAGAAGAAGCTGTTAGAGGAGCGGGTGAGTGAGATGACGTCTTTATTAACTGAGGAAGAGGAGAAGGCGAAGAACCTCGGCAAGGTGAAGAACAAGCAGGAGATGATGATGGTCGACCTGGAAGGTAAAAAAAACTTCATCACAGGTTTATTTAAACCTCCTTCTCTCTTACATCCACTTCTTTTATTCTCAAAGTCTGATTTAATTTGTCTCCTACACAACTGTACACACACACACACACACACACACACACACTAAACCACTCTGCTGTCTCTGTAGCAACTGATATGTGATATGATGTGTTTAACAATTAGTATTCAAAATAAATTTATATAATCTTAATATGTTTAGCTCAAAAACACGCTGTTATGTCACCTCTTAGAGTTGACGTGTGTGTGTGTGTATATGGCCAGGTCTGCAGAAGCCTCTATATTAAGTGTGTGTGTGTGTGACCTACAGAGCGTCTGAAGAAGGAGGAGAAGACCCGTCAGGAGCTGGAGAAGGCCAAGAGGAAGCTGGACGGAGAAACCACAGACCTGCAGGAGCAAATTGCTGAACTTCAGGCTCAGATCGATGAGCTCAAAGTCCAGCTGGCCAAAAAAGAGGAGGAGCTACAGACTGTGCTGGCCAGGTAACTAACACACACATTAATCTTGTATATCAGAATAAACCCATCCTTGCAGTCAGTGTACTCATCTTTCCTTTTATTTATTTATTTGCGTGTGTGTAAAATGAAGAGGAGATGAGGAAGTGGCCCAGAAGAACAATGCTCTGAAGCAGGTGAGGGAGCTCCAGGCTCAGCTGGCCGAGCTTCAGGAGGATCTGGAGTCGGAGAAAGCGGCTCGGAATAAAGCGGAGAAGCTGAAGCGGGACCTGAGCGAGGAGCTGGAGGCGCTGAAGACCGAGCTGGAGGACACGCTGGACACCACGGCCGCTCAGCAGGAGCTCAGGTACTGCACGGACCTTAACACTGGGTCAGAACCAGACCCCGAGTCTCAGAGGAGTTGGAGCTCGTGGTAGAGAGAACTCTGGTTCTGTTAAACAACACCAGGTTAGGACAGAACCGTGATCCTGGAGGAACAGAGCTTTAAGATCAGAAGTCACCAAGTTACTCCTTCAGCCTGCTCACACACAGCAGAGACCTGAACACACCATGAGTTTAGTTTAAAAGCTCACTTGAAGCGTGAGCTGTTGGTCCAAAGCAGTGAGAAGATTTTGTGGTTTAAAAGCTAGACGAGTCTCCTAAGAGCTGACACTGTGTGTGTGTGTGTGTGTGTGTGTGGGTGTGTTAATGATGTTTCTGGTGTTTTTAAGGACTAAGAGAGAGCAGGAAGTGGCTGAGCTGAAGAAGGCGATTGATGAAGAAGCTCGAAATCACGAGTCTCAGATTCAGGAGATGAGACAGAGACACGGGACGGCTCTGGAGGAACTGTCTGAGCAACTGGAGCAGGCCAAGAGGGTCAGTCTGTCTGTCTCACACACACACACACACACACACACACACAACCTTAGTTATGTTTCCATGTATTGAATTTATCTTTAAACAGTCCAGTATTAATGTATGTGTGTGTGTGTGTGTGTGTGTGTGTGTGTGCAGTTTAAGCTGAACCTGGAGAAGAGTAAGCAGACTCTAGAGGGTGATAATAAGGAGCTGAGCAGTGAGGTGAAGGTGCTGCAGCAGGCCAAGGTGGAGTCTGAGCACAAACGCAAAAAACTGGAGGCGCAGCTGCAGGAGGTTCTCACTCGCGTCACTGAGGGGGAGAGGAGCAAAGGGGAGCTGACTGAGCGCGCTCACAAACTACAGGTACAAGACTGGGAACGTGCTGTACTAAACGTTTCAACACTGTTCTATTAACACCAATTTATTATATTATTAATTATAATCATTTAATTCTATTAGTAATATATTGGGATCCATCCATGATATACATGATATACACAGCATGAACACAAATACAAACAAAACTACGGGTTTAACAAACATCTGTTTATATTTCAGTTGTATATGATGTTTGAATTGGTTATGATGGAGAGGTGTGTGTGTGTGTGTGTGTGTCCGTCCTCTGTGTACTTTATGAACCTGGTGATATGCAGTGCATAATTGTGTGTGTGTGTGTAGACGGAGTTGGAGACGGTGTCTGCTCTGTTGGAAGATGCTGAGAAAAAGGGGATTAAACTGGCTAAAGATGCATCGAGTCTCGAGAGTCAGCTACAGGACACACAGGTAACACTATACACTGTGTGTGTGTGTGTGTGTGTGTGTGTGTGTGTGAGAGAGAGAGAGTCATTCATCCAGCATGTCACATTTACAGTAAGTCACCTTTATGAAGAAGTGTGTGTGTGTGTGTGTGTGTGTAGGAGCTGCTCCAGGAGGAGACCCGTCAGAAGCTGAATCTGAGCAGCAGGATCAGGCAGCTGGAGGAGGAGAAGAACAACCTGCAGGAGCAGCAGGAGGAGGAGGAGGAGGCGCGCAAGAACCTGGAGAAACAGCTGGCCACCCTGCAGGGACAGGTACATGTGGAGACACACACAATCACACACACACTCGGTCACAATCACACACACACACATTGTATTGGCACCTGTAACCTCGTATGTATACACAGATCTAGGTTCCTCCTGTGAGTGTGTTTGAGATTTATCCTGTGTGTGTGTGTGTGTAGTTATTTGAGACAAAGAAGAAGCTGGAGGATGACGTGGGCGTGGTCGAGGGTCTGGAGGAGGTGAAGCGGAAGCTGCAGAAGGACGTGGAGTCGTGTAACGCGCGGCTGGAGGAGAAGATCCTGGCCTTTGATAAACTGGAGAAGACGAAGACGCGGCTGCAGCAGGAGCTGGACGACCTGACGGTGGACCTGGACCACCAGAGACAGATCGTCTCCAACCTGGAGAAGAAGCAGAAAAAGTTTGACCAGGTATGCAGAGGGTTACTTTATTAAGTAATTGTGAAGTTTGGTCTTAAACCTTTAAACCCATTATTATTATTTAAGGTACGATTCTCTCACTTTGTATCACTTTACAGGATTTCGTTAATAAATATTTTTAAGGAACTTCTTTTTTTTTTTTTGTGAGAATATATATTGATGTATTTTTCAGTGTTAAGCTCTTACGGTGATGCAGCCCATGGTGTGAAGTTAATCGTGTGTGTGTGTGTGTGTGTTTCTGTAGATGCTGGCGGAGGAAAAGAGCATTTCTGCTCGTTACGCGGAGGAGCGAGACCGGGCGGAGGCCGAGGCGAGGGAGAAGGAGACGAAGGCGCTGTCGTTGGCTCGGGCGCTGGATGAAGCTCTTGAGGCGAAAGAGGAATTTGAGAGACTGAACAAGCAGCTGCGGGCGGAGATGGAGGATCTGATGAGCTCGAAGGACGACGTGGGCAAAAACGTGCGTTAATTAGTGTTTATTACATGTTTATTACATGTTTATTACACCAAATGTCTCCAATCAGATAAGTTTTGATTCACATACCTGCAGTATGGGGTTAACATCTGGGTGGGTGTGTGTGTGTGTGTGTGTGTGTGTGTGTGTGTGTGTGTGTGTGTGTGTGTGTGTGCGCGCAGGTGCATGAGCTGGAGAAGTCTAAGCGCACCCTGGAGCAGCAGGTGGAGGAGATGCGCACTCAGCTGGAGGAGCTGGAGGACGAGCTGCAGGCCACTGAAGACTCCAAACTGCGCTTAGAAGTGAACATGCAGGCCATGAAGGCGCAGTTTGAGCGCGACCTGCAGGCCAGAGACGAGCAGAACGACGAGAAGAAGAGACTCCTGGTCAAACAGGTCCACATGCAGTATAGTGCACTACACAGGGGCCCTAGTGTGTGAAGGGTATATAGTGTTGACCCGCACACTCTGCCCAAGATCCCTCGTTACCTGGAGGATCACACTAGCTGACCTTCTGATGTGTGTGTGTAGGTGCGTGAGATGGAGGCGGAGCTTGAGGACGAGAGGAAGCAGAGAGCTCAGGCCGTGGCTGCGAAGAAGAAGCTGGAGATGGACCTGAAGGACGTGGAGTCTCAGATCGAGGCGGCTAATAAAGCTCGGGACGAGGCCATCAAGCAGCTCCGCAAACTTCAGGTGTGACATCACACACACACACACACACCCCTGTAAGACACACCTGTACTGTGTTACTATAGCGTGTGTGTGTGTGTGTGTGTGTGTGCTGATCAGGCTCAGATGAAGGACTATCAGAGGGAGCTGGAGGAAGCCCGAACATCACGAGATGAGATCTTCGCCCAGTCCAAAGAGAACGAGAAGAAACTCAAGACCCTCGAGGCTGAGATCCTGCAGCTGCAAGAGGTGTGTGTACACACACACACACACACACACACACACACACACACACACACACACACACACCTGACACGTAGACCTGTAGACCTGCTCAGATACACACTTGGGCTATACACACTCATGCTGACAGTCTATACATGGAGTCCTTTTTCTCTCTCTGTGTGTGTGTGTGTGTGTGTGTGTGTGTGTGTAGGACCTAGCTGCATCAGAGAGAGCGCGGCGTCACGCAGAGCAGGAGAGAGACGAACTGGCTGATGAAATCTCTAACAGCGCCTCCGGAAAGTGAGTTCACGCCTGAACAAGACACATCAGAGGGGCACGCCGTCACGTGTAAACGTGTTAATACTAAACGTGTGTGTGTGTGTGTGTGTGTGTGTGTGTAAGGTCCGCACTGATGGATGAGAAGCGGAGATTGGAGGCTCGTATCTCTCAACTGGAGGAAGAACTGGAGGAGGAGCAGAGCAACATGGAGCTGCTTAATGATCGCTTCCGCAAAACATCCATGCAGGTAAACACACACACACACACACACACACACACACACACACACACACACACACAGGGAGAATGAGATGCAGTGTTTATTAAACATAAAGTCTATATTCAGCTGAGTTTTCTGTGTGTGTGTGTGTGTGTGTGTGTGTGTGTGTGTACAGGTGGACACTCTGAGCACAGAGCTAGCAGGCGAGCGCAGCACGGCTCAGAAGAGCGAGACGGCTCGACAGCAGCTGGAGAGACAGAATAAGGACCTGAAGGCCAAACTGCAGGAGCTCGAAGGCTCGGTCAAATCCAAGTTCAAGTCCACTATCGCCGCCCTGGAGGCCAAAATCCTGCAGCTGGAGGAACAGCTGGAGCAGGAGTCTAAGTACAGCTCCCTTTAAATATTATTAATAATGATAATAATAATAATAATAATAATCTCAGACTTTCACACCAACTTTATAAAGTTCCTTCTTTCCGGTGACGCTACACAATCAGCTCTATATTGAATTTCAATATAACTCATTATAATTTATTATAATTACCCTCATCAGTGCTCTCACTCAGGTTTGGGATGTAACACCTTCACATGCTCCGCTTTAATTATTCATTAATACAGATAAACTATTACGTGTGGCCACGCCCCCTACAGCACAGGTATATAACCAAGATCCAAACAACTGGTGTATTAAAATAAGGTTTATTACACGTTTTATATCGTGTGTGTGTGTGTGTGTGTGTGTGTGTTTGCAGGGAGCGTGCAGCAGCCAATAAGATTGTGAGACGCACAGAGAAGAAACTGAAGGAAGTGTTCATGCAGGTGGAAGATGAGCGTCGCCATGCCGACCAGTACAAGGAGCAGGTGAGGAGCCGACCCCACCTCGACCCCACGGGGTCACCTCTGTCTTCTGGTGGGCGTCTTTAACAGAACACACCTCTTCTTTTAAAAATGTGTGTGTGTGTGTGTGTGTGTGTGTGTAGATGGAGAAGGCCAACTCTCGTATGAAGCAGCTGAAGCGTCAGTTGGAGGAGGCGGAGGAAGAAGCGACGCGCGCTAACGCCTCCCGCAGGAAGTTACAGAGAGAGCTGGAGGACGCCACGGAGGCTAGCGAGGGTCTCAGCCGCGAGGTCAACACACTCAAGAACCGCCTCAGGTAACACACACACACACACACACACACACACACACACATTGTTTTGTTTCATTTTTTTTCCTTCACAGTATTCTGAAAGTGTAGATACTGTAAAGTAAGTGTGTGTGTGTGTGTGTGTGTGTGTGTGTGTGTGTGTGCTGTAGGCGTGGGGGTCCGGTGAGTTTCCCCTCAGGTCGTTCGGGTCGCAGGCAGCTCCAGATGGAGGGGGATCTCTCAGACGACGACGCGGACAACAAAGTGAGCGAGGCGAATGAGACACAGCCGCCACAGAGCGAGTAGAGGAGGGGACAACACACACACACACACACACACACACACACACACACACACACACCCTGCCCCTTGTCCCGCTTTCTACTTTATTCCTCCATCCTGCAGTAACATTACATCTTCCAAACACACACACACACACACACACACACAGCATGACTGATGGCTCGTCAGTGTATGAAGGATGTGATATGAAGGAGTCGCTCGATTAACTGGAACACTAAGAGTGAACACAATGTTTAAGTCCAGGAATCTAATATTCATCTACAATAAATTATCATGCACACACACACACACACACACACTACTGTGTCATATCAGGACTCATGAGTTTGTCCTCGTCAGAGAAACACTACATCATAAACACTTTTACACTCGTCTGGTCCGAGTCGAGTCTCACTGCAGTGAAGGAACATGAAGAGAAACACCTTCAGGATCTTCACACTGTAATCAAGTGTGTGTGTGTGTGTGTGTGTGTGTGTGTGTGAGATGCATGGGCTGCTTGTTTCTTTTTCACCAAAACACAACACTAGGAGAATTATTAATACTACAACACACACACACGTACATACAGATCAGCGGACTGGAAACACAAACTAAACTGTGACGAGGCGTTAGCTTTAGCGTTAGCGTATCTCCATTCCATGCTTTGGATAGAAAATGAAGTAATAATGGTGAGTACTGGAACATTCTGTTTGGGAGAATTAGTTTAAAAATAAAATAAAATAAGCTAAAAAATATTTGGGAGATTATTTTAATGAAATAATAAAATGTGACTGCAAAATGTTTTAAACTGCACATGTTAGTTATAAAAGAAGCCATACACGAGTCAAACTGGAACAAAAAAACGAGGCAAACTAACTGGTGTGTGAGAGAGGTGGACTTTTTGCTTTTACGTTTAAGTAACAAACCGCTGCTTTTCCTGGTCTGGTGTCGGTGAGGGGACGCGGGAACAAGGTGAAGGACCGTCTGGTTTAACGAGACTGGAACACAAGTCATGATGGATCAGGCACTCGCATTCGTTAGCCGTTATTAGCTTGTTTACAGATCAGCTTGGAGTCATGAAGCCACTCCCACACGTGTCAGTATTACACACACACACACACACGCTATACAGGTACAACACTAAAATCATACGCTAGTGTGTTTACACCCGTCCACAGACACCACGCCCTCACGCCGTTACAGAAACACACCGGCTCTCTGTCGGCCCGTGCAGCGTCTCATACGAGTGTCGGACCTTCTTTCCTTCCCTTCTTTATTCTTCTTTTCTTTTTCTTTTCATTTTGGGTTTTATGTAAGAATTCTCACTCACTCACTCCTCCCTTCTTTATTTCTCTCCTCAGATCATCTGTCACTTAGAACAATCTGTTCACCTTTCAGTCTTCTAATATTTATCATTTATAGTCTGCAGACTCCGCCTTCAGAATTTAGGCCACGCCCCCTATCCGAGTCTGACTCTCCTTACAAAAAAAAAAAAACTTTAGGATTTATCTTCATGCTCCTCACAGCATCAAACGCAAAGGAGACGTCCCGCACCACACACACCTCGTCTCGGCTGACCGGCCATGTGTGACCTTAAATAGGCCTAAAGTTATCTCTGTATTAATAATAATAATAATACTAGTAGGTGCGGTGTCTGTGGGCGTGTGTAACGATCAGCGTTACTTTTAAGAAGAAAAAAAAAGTGCCTTAGTCACTGATGAAGAAGAAAAGCTTGAAGAGTTGAAGGTGAAACTGACGGGAGAATAATAATTGAACACTATCTAACCTTTTATTTTCTTTATTCGATTTGATTTGTATTGCGCTTCGAGGCGTTTTTGCTCTTTTTGTCGTAAACCAGCTTCAGTGTTATTGTAGGAGTTAAACATCCCATCATCCAGCGATTATTATCCTCATTACACTTATTATTATTATTATTACAATTGGTATTATCATTATTATTATTATTATTATTGTAGTTATTATTATGATCAGACTGTTTGACTACCAGACGCTCGGCTGCAGACGCGCTATAATCCTCTCCTTTATTCCTCGCCCTTGTATACTGTTACTGTATTTCTAGACAACAGTGATTTTTTTTGTAAAGGAAAAAAAACAATAAAAGCTTCATTATAGAAGAACACTTGCCTTTAATGTCTCTTCTTTGTGTGTGTGTGTGTGTGTGTGTGTGTGTGTGTGTGTGTGTGTGTGTGTGTGTGTGAGATTTGTGTACAGCGGCGCTCTACAGGTTTGATGCCCTGAGTTGTTTTCTCTTTACAGCTCGGACGTCACGCGTCCCTCTCGCGCTCTCAGATCTTCGCTGTCTGTTAGCGAAGGGGGTGCACTTAGTTTTGTTGCATCATTCTTCAAAGCTGTAATACAGTATAATGTACCACAGCATCGACCAGTGAAACTGTTACAGTGTGGTGTAGCTATAACTCCCAGCCTCTTCGCCTCTTCACTCCTTCATTCATTGTGGGAAGTGGAGCTCATGTCAGACCTCCGCTGTATTCTGACATCTGGGAGCTAAAGCGGGTCTAATGGTAACGGTTTTAGTGATTTCAGGACGTCTAGTTGATAAACCTGGTATGTTGTAACTGAGGTGAGGTTCAGCACAGTGTAACGTGGGACGTTGTTCAAATGTGCGTCGTAGAGAAACCTGCTGACTCTAACACCGTACTAACACTTTAAACTATGGGAAACACTTTTTTTTGTTTTTTTTGGTTTTTTAAACGCCGCCAAATGTGACTTTCTCACATCTTTACCAAATTAACGTTAGGGAGGTTAAGACTAAAACAGGGGTGCACTTACTTACGTTCAGTTCTATGGTGTGGTACAATATAGACAGTACAGTGGGGCTGCAACTAATGATAAGCTATCGATTACTGAAACTAATAGACACTTTATTAATCTCGAAGGAAATTCCAGAATAAAGCTGAATCAGATCGTCCCTGATGAACGAGCCGAGGTGATGGTGCTGAGGGAAAAACTCCCTGAGATGAGTTATAATAGGAGGAAACCTTGAGAGGAACCAGACTCAACAGGGAACCCATCCTCATCTGGGTGATAACGGATAGCAGGGATTGATCTGCACTCATACTGTGTTAGGAGGCTGGAAGTTCAGTAGAACAGGAGATGTGGAGAAGTTCATATGGAGTCCAGTTGGTTATTGGAGACTCGGGTAGACTGTAGGAAATTCCAGTTCCCACACGCATCCCAGGGAGGCCACACGGGGCACCAGGACGAGTCAGACAGGGGCAGAGGGGGGTCTGGATCACTGCAAGCTCAGGAATTACATTTGTAGTGAGAGAGAAAGAGATGGCAGTTAGGTCTGGTCACAGTCACACAATGTATAATGTGAATGTATATTAACTGTAGAGTGCAAGCAGAGACTCCGGCAGGACTAACTATGACATCATAACTAAAAAGGGAGGAGCCAAAAGGAAACACAAACATGAGGGGGAACTGAGATGTAAAGCAACCAATCACCTCACCGTCAACAAACCTGAGTGATCAATGAGAGTGAGGAAGACAGCATCCAAACATACCAGTTCACCATAATACTCTACGTCCATGAGTCCCCCAGATCTGCTCCTTTACCTAAGGCTAATCTATTTATAAAAATGCTTGGCTAAATAAATAGGTTTTTAGCCTGGACTTAAACACTGAGACTGTGTCTGAGTCCCGAACACTATTTGGAAGACTATTCCATAACTTTGGGGCTTTGTAAGAAAAAGCTCTGCCCCCAGCTGTATTTTTCATAATACGCGGTGCTGACAAGCAGCCTGCATCCTTTGATGGAAGTAGGCGTGGCGGATCGTAAGACACTAGCAGTTCGCTCAGGTACTGCGGCGCGAGACCATTTAATGCTTTATATGTCAAGAGTAGTATTTTAAAATCAATGCGAAATTTCACAGGGAGCCAATGCAGTGAAGATAAGATAGGGGTGATGTGCTCATATCTTCTGGTTCTAGTGAGGACTCTCGCTGCTGCATTCTGGACTAGCTGAAGCTTATTTATGCATCTAGCTGACAACCAGACAGTAAGGCATTACAATAGTCCAACCTAGAGGTGATAAAAGCATGAACTAGTTTTTCTGCGTCGTTTAGCGACAATATATTTCTTATCCTGGCAATATTTCTGAAGTGAAAGAATGCTATCCTGGTAATATTATCTACATGTGCTTCAGTGGGCCTGAAACTGAACTCTGTGGAACACCAAACTCCACTTGAAAACATGCAAAATAATCATCGTTTAAATCTACAAACTGATAACAGTCACTTAATGAGGTCGAGTAATACAAGCATAGTTACACAACCCTGATCAGAGGCCAATAGAATGTCATTTACTACTTTAACGAGCGCTGTCTCTGTGCTGTGATGAGGCCTAAATCCTGACTGATACAGCTCATGTATGCCATTTCTATGTATATATGAGCATAGCTGCTCCGCTACTATCTTTTCCAGAATCTTAGAGATAAAGGGGAGGTTTGATATCGGCCTGTAATTGATCAGCTGACGGCTCACAGTACAGTGTGGAGTGTGTGTGTGTGTGTGGAATAGTGTGATTTATTTATTCCTGAAGATCACAGAGTCTGAGCACTGTGACCCTTAACACCCTTAAAAAAAACACTATGATGTTCTCAGATCTTCACCAAATTCACAGTGTGTGTGGAGTTTGCATGTTCAGGATAAAGAGTGTGTGTGTGTGTTATGGATGTCAATACTAACACAGGGGTGCACTTAGTTTAGTTCTCTCCTTGCACCCAAACAGTTGTAACACAGTATAGTACAGTATGGTAGAGTATAGCACAATGTAGTGTGTGTGTGTGTGTGTGTGTGTGTGTGTGTGAGCTCTCAGCACAGGATCAGGACCGAGAGTTAAATAAGGAGACGTGAGACTTGTGATGGCGTTTTATTACAGAACCACAGACAAAAATAATCTACTGTAGAGCAAAACCTCCAGCTTTATAAAGTGTTAAAACTCTCCACGTCTTATTCACGTACACACAACACGGTTAGATCAGCTACGCTACAGAGGTTAGCATGTTCAGTATCTCACACTCACACACACACACACACACACACACACAGTGTAGCTAATGCGCTCATCTTTGGCCAACAATCAGTTCCTTTAATCTCTAATACAAACTACACGTCTAAAATAAAGGGGAAAATAACAGGTTTAAGAGGAAGAGCTGATACTAAACAGAGGTATTTATCTCTCACACACACACACACACACACACACACACACTTAACAGTTGAGAAGTTTTATTAATTTTTTTTGCATTTGAAGCATCCTGCATAGTTTATTAGTGTATAATCTCACAATCGAAGGCGTTTCAGTTCACAGCCGCGTGACGACGATCAGTCTCGCTGTAGGGTGTAGTGACGCCACTCGTCCAGTAGAGGGAGTCAGAGTCAGAGAGGAGGGCGGGGCGCAGTGTGGCTGCAGGAGGAACTCCTTCACCCCCTACAGTGGGAACGGAAACGCCCCTATGCGGACAAGTTATTCCCCCTGTGTAGTGTGTTAGTGCGCACTTCATCACAGCACCGATACCCGACGTAGTGAACATAAACTAGTGTGGAATATAAGTGGCATTAAGTTTACACCCCCTGTAGGGCAGTACAGGTACAGAGGTAGGTTATACTCAGTAGTGCACTGACATGTGCACTATGTAGTGTACGCAGTGTATAGGGACCACACCTAACCTAGTGCACTACAAGGTCCAGGGTGAAGAAACGCACACATACAGCGTTCTAGTGTCTCAGAGCGATTAACGTCACCATTAGACGTGGAGACTGATTATCGGCACGCGGCTGATTGAAAAGTGACACTTTCAAGTACGAGCTCAGGTTTGTCTCTCTCTCACACACAGACATACACACACACAGAGACATACACACACACAGAGACATACACACACACAGAGACATACACACACACAGAGACATACACACTCACTCTCTAAAAATAAATCAACTTCAAGTTTCAGAACAAGGTCCAGTGTGAGTCTACAGCACCGAAACACTGAGTGACTGAGGGATATTACGGTCTCTCTCTCTTACACACACACACACACACACACACACACAGTAATGCAGATGTTTACGTTTCTCTTCCTGTCTATAAACTTTAGTATTTAATGCTGAATGAGCCTCAAGTGTCGCTGTGTTAAAGCTCATAAATAACTGAAGCACTTATTAAAACCTCAAACACTAACAGCTTTTAACATTCTACTGGATAAAGAGTGTAGAATTGTATCTCACACACACACACGCACACACACACACACACATACAGCAGCACAAACTTAAATACAAATATAAATTATGTCACTTCCTTCCACAGTGATTAAGGTCTTATGTAAACAGCTGACTGACAAAATCCGAAATGACGACGACCCGCTCGCGCCTCTGCTCTGCTCCAAAACCCCCACCAGACGCCACGCCCGAGGTCACATGATCTATAAAAAAATAGTATCGCTAATAGTAAAATAAACAAAAAAAAAATAATAATAAAATGAAGACAAGTTTAAGTTTACTAAATGCACATAATTATTCAGTGTTTAAAGTCTGTGCACTTTAGCACCCCCTGGTGGTGCCAACGAGTTCAGCATGTTCGGCTGCGTTTCTTTTTCCGTTTCCTCTGCTCCCAGACGGAGGAGGTGCTGCCCCCGTGTGGAGAGAAGAGGAGGAGCTCTGCTACATGTCTGGGTTAAATATTATCATCAAATTAATTTGTAAACAATTCAGACTAAATGAGCGAACGCACACACACAGGAAGTCACTAATATAATATATCTTGGGTTGCTACACTAACTCCTCCCACACATTCTGATTGGAGGGAATCAGGAACTCCGCCCCTCTGCATCATTATTCTATGTGCGTTGTTTTATTTTTGGTGTGTGAAGAAGATTGGAAGAGAAATCTGTTACAGGAGGATCACTTTGTTCCAATCGATTAGGTCCAGAAGCTTCACACACTCTCACTCTCTCTCTCTCTCTCTCACACACACACACACACACACACAGCAACACCAAAGTTTCTCATGTCTATCAGTTATTGATAATAATAATAATAATAATAAGAGATGCTGTGTGTATGTAGTAACAGCCTTGTGACGGGGTTTTGTGGTTACATTCACGTCTCATTTCCTCTTCACGTCTCCTCCCTGACTTTGGTTCGACTCTGCAGAAGAGGAAAAAGAAAAACCCAATTACAAACAGGTAATTTTAGGAAACATAACACCACAAAAAACAGAACGCTTCGTTAAGGGTGAAATGATACGGTGCACTTGTCCTGCCGTGTGAAAACAATAAAGCAGACGGAAAGAGAGAAGCTCAGGGTAACAGGGAGAGAGAGAGAGAGAGAGAGAGAGAGAGAGAGAGAGCGACACAGACAGACAGAGAGAGGAGGAAGAGAGGGAGAGAGAGAGGGAGAGAGAGGAGTAAGAGAGACAGAGAGAGAGGGAAAGAGAGAGACGGAGGAAGAAGTGCTGGAGGATGCGTGTATTTTACCTGAGAAAGCGAGCTGCAGGTGAGGAGGAAGCGCCGCCTGCACCCCCGACTGCAGACTCTTAAACAGGTCTGAGGGGCGCGGAGACGGAAACGACAGCACAGAGAGAGAGAGAGAGAGAGAGAGAGGGAGAGGAGTCTGAAACACGGCTGTGTCCTAAACGCCTCCCTGCTCACTACACCGGGTTTATCACCAATACCATAGAGTAGAATAAAGGAATAGCGCTCTAAGTGCTGCAGTGCATTATGGGATTGAACAGGGTGTGGTGAGGGTGTGGAACTCACTCGGTGTCAGGGTGTATCCTGAGCTGGAGGTGTGCGTGGCTGCACCGGGCGGGGCAAAGTTCAGCAGAGGGAACTGGAAGGGCAGTGAGACGGGAACGAGACCTCCGAACATCCCCAAACCCAGCGGCATAGACGCCACCTACAGACAGACAGACAGACAGACAGACAGACAGACAGACAGACGGGTTGGAATAAACACAGCGGGAATGAACACTCATAACGTAAAGGTATGCGATCTATTCAAAGTACCTGGTTTAAGAGGGCGGAGTCGGACAGAGACGGCAGTCCCATGGCCGAGGCACAGTTGGCTGAAGACTTGTTGCTCTGACTGGCCCCGCCCCCTGCTCTCTGCCTCTGTCCGTGATTGGTCGTGAGAGATGAGGAAGTGAGGTTACAGTCCTGGAAGCTGGAAGATGTGTGGGGCGTGGCTACAGGGGACGGGCCGAACGGCGATTTGAACCCTGAACTCTTTGGGCCATACTGGGTAGGTGGAGTCGAGACAAGTGGGCGGGACGAGGAAGGAGCTGGGGAGGAGACAGAAGGAGACGTTGCTACTGGAGAGCGATGAGCAAGGTTAGGAGGCGGGGTGGGAACAGGCGGGCGGAAGGCGGAACCGGAAGGAGTTTGTAACGGCGGACGATGGGAGCTGGCAGAGGGCGGGGTTGAGGCTGAAGAGCGGTGGGTGGAGCCAGAAGGAGGAAGCGTCAAAGCAGTGGATCGGTGGGTTGGACCAAGGTTTTGAGGATTTGAGGCAGAAGGATGATTACTGTGAGAAAGTGGTAATGGGGAGGGAGGGGTAATAGCAGGGTGATGGGAGGAGACTGGAGGGGAGGGAGTAGACACAGGAGACCGGTGGGCGGAGCCAGGAGACATAGTTTGAGCAAGAGGACCAGAAGGTGTGGCGAGAGCAGGGGTGCGGTGGGTGGAGGCTGAAGGCATGGTCTGAGCAGGAGGTGTGGTCTGAACAAGAGGGCGATGGGGAGAGCCAGAGGGCGTGGCCTGAGCAGGGGTGGGGTTGGCAGAGCCACAGGGCGTGGCCTGAGCAGAGAGCCGATGGGCGGAGACAGGGGGCGTGGTCTGAGCAGAGGAGCGGTGGGCGGAGACAGGGGGCGTGGTCTGAGCAGAGGAGCGGTGGGCGGAGACAGGGGGCGTGGTCTGAGCAGAGGAGCGGTGGGCGGAGACAGGGGGCGTGGTCTGAGCAGAGGAGCGGTGGGCGGAGACAGGGGGCGTGGTCTGAGCAGAGGAGCGGTGTGTAAGTTTGATTATTGGAGAGTTACTACTTTGGGAAGACTTCGTGATCGTGGCTTGCATGGGTGTTATGAATCTCTGCTGGTGGTGTCCAGTGGGCGTGGCCTTTCTCTGGAAAACAGAGGTTGATGGTGACGGGGGCGTGGCCAATTGCTGAAAGTTTTTAGGGTTTATAGAGGTCAGATTCGGCTGCTGCGTGCCGTTGTCATACAGTCTGTTCGATGCGGTTTTCATCATGGCCGTGGGAGGCGTGGCTTGGCCGGGCTTTGTACCCATCGCGCCAAACGGCTTCTGGAGAGGCGTGGTCGTCGGGGGTGGGCGGGGCTTAGCAGCAGGCGTAGGATTTGTGGTAGCGTTGCTGGGTCGACTAGCGGGTGCCACCGCGTGTCTCTGCACTGAGGAGATGTCTTTCGGCGTGGAAGACTGTGAGGAAGGGGCGGGGCTTGCTACGACAGGAGGGGACGAGGATGAGGAGGAGGAGGTTGTGCTGGGGGTGGAGTTTGGGTTCATCCCTTTAGCCGAGTTGTTGAGGAGCGTGAGAGCCTGAGCGATGGAGTCGAGCGAGCTGGTGGCCAGATCTTCATCCAGCGAATCAGACAAGCAGATCGGCTCAGGGGGCGGGCACGTAGGGAAAGGGGCGGGGCTTACAGCTGGCAACGTTCCGAGTTGCCATCCCGTTTCCTAAAGAACAGACTTAATTAAAAATTGATGTCTGAAACTTACACACACAGACAGACACACAGACACAGACACACAGAGACAGACACACACACACACACACACAGACACAGACACACAGACACAGACACACACAGACACAGACAGACACACACAGACACAGACAGACACACACAGACACACACAGACACAGACAGACACACACAGACACAGACAGACACACACAGACACAGACACACACACAGACACAGACACACACACATTACCTTTACTTTCGCAGGTCTTGGGGTGGAGATGATCCTCTTCTTCCCCCTGAAACACAAACGAGTTGCAGTACGAGTGTGTAGCGGTTCGCTAACAAAGATCCGTCATCTGATGAGTTACCCAGTCGTACAGCACAGGGTGTGGATCTTATACACTCAAAGTCTATTGCTTGGAATTACTTGTGCCTAATTGTGTGTGTGTGTGTGTGTGTGTGTGTGTGTGTGTGTGTGTGTGTGTGTGTGTGTGTACTTACGGCTCTGTGAGGTGACCGTGTACTGTACGGCTCTCCTTCAACAGCATCCTTTAACAAACACACCACAGAATTACCATTAATGTACACACACACACACACAAACACACAGACACACAAAAACAAACACACACACACACACACACACAAACACACACACACAAACACAAACACACAAACACAAACACACACACACAAACACACACACACAAACACACACAAACAAACACAAACAAACACACACACACACACACCTGGCCTGCATCCAGCCTTTGGGCCAGAGTGGTTTGACCTCGTTCTCCATGAAGGCTTTAAGATAATCCTCTACAGAGAGAGAACTCTTCTCCTGCTCATAACACCTCAGCTTCATCCGCACCAGGGTACACAGCAGAGTCCTGAAACACACACACACACAGGCAGAGAGGTGTGACACAGGTACACAGGTGTGTGAGTAGTGTGTATAGTGTATAGTGTATAGTGTGTAGTGTGTGTGTGTGTGTGTGTGTGTGTGTGTGCCTCCTGACCTGAGTTTGTCGTCCCAGATGAACTTCTTCCTTGGCCCCATCACTCGCTTCCCAGGTTTCTCCTCCTCCTCATCCTCAGAGCCGTTTCTCTCTCCGTCATCCAGCTGCTGCCTACACACACACACACACACACACACACACACACACACACACACATACACAGAGTCAGTAGATGAGACAGACATGCGCGTGTGACAGACAGACGTGTGACAGACAGGTGTGTGTGTGAGACGGGAAGCCCGTACTTGGCTGCGACTTTAGCCATACAGTCCATGTTGTATCTGGCCGTCTGCTCGGGCATCACGCTGCACACCGCCCACTTCAGCTTCAGCAGGGGAGCACGGAGACGATCATCCTGTTACACACACACACACACACACAATGTATAACTCTTATATTGAAGACGTGTGTCTCCTCCCACTGAACTCTTGAATAATAACCAGCGAGTGCACATCTGCGCCCCCTAGTGAGGGTTCAGTGAAGGTTCAGGTTTATTCCCGTGTAGAGGTTAGGAGGAGATGAGCACTCTCACGCGCACTCTCACGCGCACTCTCACGCGCACTCTCACGCGCACTCTCACGCGCACTCTCACGCGCACTCTCACGCGCACTCTCACGCGCACTCTCACGCGCACTCTCACTCAACAGTAATCTGAAGTTTTTTAATCCATGACCCAGACCTTCAGTAAAGACATGTATTTGTATCTGTAATGAAACACAACTGTGTGTGTGTGTGTGTACCTGAATGTTGAGACTGAGTTTCTTCAGACGTTTCAGTAAAGCCTCTTTGTTGCAGGGAACAAAAGCCTCGAGATGAGAATACACAGCCGAGCGAACGGAGGGGGCGCGTTCCTGTACCTGCAGCTCAATACTACACAGGGGGGGGGGGGGGGGGGGGGGGGGGTGGAGGGGGTATTAAGTGTCAGATCTAAACTTCTGTCCTTAACACTTCCCCTTGTCCACTACCTTTAAGTGCCCATGTTAAATGCAGATCATTTATAGCAGTTTAAGAGTGTGTGTGTGTGTGTGTGTGTGTGTGTGTTACTCACTCTAATAAAATATTATTCATGTCCAGTGTGAAGAACTTCTTCCTGCCCTCCTCATCAAACTGCCTGGACGCCTGAAACAAAGCAAATGAAACATAACAGAACATCAAAAGACACCCGACTAATCCCAGGCCCGGCCGGACCTGGGGGCCGGACCTGGGGGCGGAGCCTGCTCTGGTGGCCCAGGACTTAACACGAGTTTAATAACGCTCGTACCACACGCAGATCCTCGATGCGTTTGATCAGCGGAGCGGGGAGACCTTCGGGAAGGGGGGGAGGACACCCAAGCTCCGCCTCTTGGCTCAAGCTAGCCCCGCCCCCGGCTCTCAGCCCTTCCCCCGCATACATCAGGCCGTTCTCCGCGAGCTGCGTCTGAGGCGCGGCGTCCAGAACGCTGAACTCCAGGTCACTCAACAGGTCCTGCAGGTCGCTCTCACTGGTCGAGGTGAGCAGTGACATCATGGCGGGGTCGGAGGTCAGGTCTCCGAGCAGGGCGTCGCCATGGAGGAGCTGCGTGCTGCTGGTCGGGTTTAGCTCGCACATCTCTTTCTTCTCGTGAGCGAAGCGTCTCAGCATCGCTGCCAGCATCAGCTTCTTCCTCCTCTTCTTCTCTGGGCGACTGAGGAAACACAGAGACACGCCCACATGACATCATCACCATCCATCACCGGCATTAAACGTCCCGCTGGCGTTCTCACACACATACACCTTTATATACTTAATAAATATATCTAATCTCTTACGCTGTCTTGACGAGTCGGTTACTCTTCATCTTCTTCAGCTCCACTTCCTCTCTCCTCCTCTTCCTCTTCATCTCAGACTCTTCATCACCCTGCAGAGAGACCATCAGGCTCACATCACAACAGGACAGTGTGCAGTCGTGCTCACTACACGAGCGGGGAGGGGTGAAGTGTGTGTGTGTGTGGGGGGGGGGGGCCTCACCATGCTGTGGGCGTGTCCCTCTGCGTCGTCGCTCTCGGACTCGGAGGCGGTACGGAACTGCAGCGTGCCCGTGTTAATGTAGAACCCTCCCAGTTTAGTGTTGAGAGACGCAGGAACCAGTTCATCATACTGCACACACACACACACACACACACACACACGTTCTAGATGTGTTTACTGCAAAAATGCTAATTAGTTCTACAAAAACAATACATTTCCCACAAACATGTTATGCTTATTTCTACAGATACAAACAAACTAACAAACAAACAAACAAATAAACAAAGCAGTCGTGGACTAACAGCTTCGGAGTTGTCGATGAAGGAGTCGCTCTCGTCGTACCCGAACCCGATATCGATTAAATCCTGAACCCGGTCCTCGCGCTTCTTCCTGCAGCCTGAACCCTGCAGAGAACCACAGGAGCAATCAAATAAATACATAAATAAATGAATACATACATAAATAAATAAGATTTAAAACAATCTGATCTGATGATAAACTCCTCCCGAGCCTTTGTGAAATAAACACATTCACTCCAAAGAGAATTAATTAACAATCTACAGAACTCACATATTTCTCCTCAAACTTCCTGGCCAGAGCTTCTACTTCCTGTTTCTGGCGCTGCTCGTCACTGAACGGGTCGTCAGGCTGCGTGACAGACGGAGGATTCTTCTTCTTCTTCTTCTTCACCTAGGAAGAGAAATAACACAAACCTGTTAGAACGACAGCTTTTACACTTTCCACAAGAAATCGAGAACTCTAACGGGTCGTCCAGCAGAACGTCATGGATCCATGCTGATGTTCTGGACGGTTCTGCCTCACACTTGGCACGATATAACAGCTAGCTGCTTACATCGACCGCGTCAGCGCCATCCTGCTCTGAGGTCCAGATGTTGGTAGCAACAAAGCTACCTCCGGTGTTGTTACCATGGCAACAGACTGTGACTCTGTCCCACTGAGACGCTCACATGGTTTGAATTCGGAGCTCGAGTTGGATCACGGGGCTCCACATTAACTCCTGAATAAACTCAGAACCTCCATTCCCCTGAGCAGTAACGCACGTGTCCGAGTGTCACATGAGTGTTTCTTTTTCTATAAATAAATCTATACATAATGTGTTTTTGTTTTGATTATAAAACTAAATAACAAACATAATTTTTATAAATAAAACAAAACCTGAGCAGAGACACTGAGGCCAGATAACCGACAAAACTAAATAGAACACAGAGAGGGTCTCTCACACACACACACACACACACACACACACACACACAGGATGCTGTTACTGGAGCACGTTATTCCACTGAGAAATAATAACGTTGGTCACAGTGTGAGATTAAACAGTGGGATAAATGAGCAGATTAATAGATTAACAATAAGATTTTCAGAAAATAAAATATTATATAGAGAGATGCCAGGCTTGTGACAGTCAGTGTTCTAAACACACACACACACACCAACCACGCAGAAATATGCCTACTTCTGTAATAATACTGTACTCTGTGTGAAATACGCACGTGTGTGAGACTGAATGTGTGTGTTAACAGGTTTTTCAGAATTTGCTTCTTAATAGTAAAAAAAAAGTTTTACATGATAATATTTACACTTTTCTAATCTTTATGAAGCATTGACTATGTGTATGTTTGTATAAATTAACTAAAACTTTTTAAAAGTGTATAATAACTCCACATTTCCCTCTCTCTCTCACACACACACACACACACACACACAATAAACGAGCCAGTGGGTGGAGGTGAATGTCTCCCTAACCAGTGCAGATGTTTATCAGATGTTCTGTCTCATCATCACTTTTAGGAGATGTAATAAATTTTAGTGCTGTAACACACACACACACACACACACACACACACACTGGACCGTGTCAGACAGGTCTGCGTGATTACACAGAGGAGAAATAAAAGTGAATTAAAGTAAAGGTTCAGGATGGTAGACTGTGACGTCACTGAATGACGTCACTGTGCGTGACCCAAAACTTTCCTGAGGATTTAGTACTGAACTTCTGCTCACACACACACACACACACAGTGTAGTGACCAGGTTTAGAACGTAATAAATGGTGTGAAGTGAAGTGAAGTGTAAACACTCTGTAACTCCATCACTGTACACACTGTGAGGATGATGATGATGATGATGAAGAGCAACATGGAGGTGTTTGTTACTGTGAGCTCTGTAACTCCTACAAGTCCTTCATGGTGTGTGTGTGTGTGTGTGTGTGTGTGTGTGTGTGTTACCCTCAGCAGGTCGCTGTAGCTGTACTCCGGAGCGCTGTGCTCGGTGCTCTCGGGCAGGGTGATGCTGATCCGCACGGTCCGGCTCTGCCCCGGCTCCCTGCCCGGCTCCCTGCCCGGTCCAGCCGCCTCAGGAGCTCCGAGTCCCGGCTCCAGGCTCGGACTCGCCTCGCTTTCCGCGTCCACGCGCCGCCTCTTGGCCTCAGAGCTCGGGGCAGCGGCGGCACTGAGGCCCGGCAGAGTGACAAAGGGGACTTTTCTGGGTTCGGCCATTTGGAGCAGGGCCACCTCACCTCTCACACACACACACACACAAGTTCCAGACGACCCGCTGTACACACACACACACTTATTAACCCCCTCCTCCTCCTCCTCCTCAGGTGAGTAAAGATGGCGCGCTCCTCCGCGTTACTGCTGCGCTCGTGCCCATGTCCGGAGGCTCGCGCTGCGCTCGAGGGGCCGCTCCGCTCCGCTCACAGCCGCCATCTTGGATTTTTGGAAATGAGTAAATAACATTAACTCGGAGGAGGTCAGTGCGCATGTGCGGAACGGCTGCTCAGCGCATCGACACGGAAACTAGACAGCGGCGCGTCCAATCACGGCCGAGCTCACGTAACTGAGGACACGCCCCCTGTGGAAGTTCTGAAAAACGTGCCGGCGTGATTACGTCATCGCTCCGTTGCCGGAAGTGACTTCCCTCCATCCATCCCTTTTAAAAGTCATTTATATTTATTATAATTCACTGAGACGAGACACGAGACATTTCCCTCTCTTAATTGTCCACAGATACTCAGTGTCCACACCAGGGGCGGGACTTTACACATCTATATCATTATATACACTTATTACTCCAGGTAATAACTAATCATGACGTTGTGGCTGTGTTAGGACTAACACTAAGAACATTTTCTGTTTCATCCTGTTGGACTGAGTTTAAGGGCTGTACAGGGCCGTGAAAAAGTATTTGCCCTCTCCCTGAGTTTTTACATTCTTGCATGTTCATCATCAAACTCATTTTAATATTACACAAAGATAAACTGAATAAACACAAAATGCAGTTTTTAAATGATGATTTTATTTAGTAAGTGAAAAAAGTTGTGCAATCCTATGTGGAAAAAGTAATTGCCTCCTTCTTAAATCATGAATAAAGTGTGATTTTTAGAAAGATGATACGTCTTTCACGCACCACTGACCTGATTACTGCCAGACCCGTTGACCCAAGAAATCACTTCAATAGAACCTGGGGGACAAAGTAAAGCATGCTAAACGCTTGTTGTTGTTGTTTTTAAAGCAAAACGATCTAAAGAAATTCAAGAACAGATGAGAAACAAGGTAATTAATATGTATCAGTCTGGAACGTGTTCCTGAGTCATTTCTAAGGCTTTGGAACGCCAGCGAATCACATGGAGAAAACCAGGAACACGTTGGGACATATTTATTTATTTATTTACTTATTTATTTAAATACTCAAATGAAAGGACAGGCTTTAACTGGTCTAATGGATCATTATTTGTTTTTTTTCCAGATATTTTCAGATTGTCTGAAATATTTTTAGATTAAGTATAGAATACTGACAGTAGAGGAATTACTAAAGTGTGTATTGTAGTATGCATTATTAAAAATATATATATTTTTTATTGCCAAAACACCCCCCTCCCCCCTAAAACAGTGTTGTATTTTTGTCTTTTATTAAAAGGATCTTTTATTAGAACATAAATACATTTTTAAAAAATGACACCATTCAATAATCAATTATAAACAGTAATGAGTATTTAATGTAGAGATAATATTCTTCTAAATGTCTGATGTAACATGATTACAATTCAAATTTTATTCACAAAAATGTTTTAATGCATGTTCATGATTACAAAATAAAGATTTTACTATGTAGGTGTTGAGCAATAAAGAGTGTGACATGTTTTTGCTCCACACACACACACACACACACACACACACACACTCTTTCTAAGGTCCTGATGATGATGTCACACAGCGACTCGGTTGTCTTTGGCCCATTTCTTCATGATGCGGATGATGTACTCGACCTGCGGGTTTCCCGTGCTGCGTAACATCGGCAGAACCTCCTTCAGACTCTCTCTGAGAACAAAGAACAGAGCGACCTGAGCAGCTGATACCCGCAATCATGTGACCTCATCAATAATTACAATCGAGTCCTGATTAAACCTCAATCACATCTGATTATTAACGATCAGCTGGGCTAAACGTCACAGTGCCATGTGTGTGTGTGTGTGTGTGTGTGTGTGTGAGAGACCTTGGCTCTCGTCCTGCCAGGATAAGCTGGAAGATTCCCACACAGGCGCCGCGCTTCCCCTCCCAGTATTCCGGAATCGGATCCAGACGCTCCAGAACGTCAAATGCCTTCGCCGCATAGTAAAACTGTCCCATCTAACACACACACACACACACACACACACACACACCGAAATTTAGGACTCATGAATGTGTAAATTGAGTTTGAACCTCACTGGTCCTGTGGTGTGTGTGTGTGTGTTTGTAACCGGGTTACAGTACAGTCCCCAGGAGAGTCGAGTGAACGACTCGAAACACAGCCTCTTATTTAATCGACTCTGACCTGATGTTCTGAGGAGTGTAAGCTGTATAATGATCTGTAGCAGTGTAGCGTGATGCTAACAACACAAACACACCGCTAGCAACAGCTTTAAGGTTCGTGTTTGCATTACGATGATTATAGTAGACAGAGGCTCGACAGTGACAGACTGAAGATGAAGAAGATGAAGAAGATGAAGGTGACCTTGTAGCAGTCATTAGCGATTAGCTGCAGGAGGCTGAAGGAATCTGCTGAAGTCTCCATTTTGAGGTAAAGCTCCCAGGCCAGACGAGCCTTCTGATTCATAATGTCTACAACACACACATACACACACACACACACACACACGAATACATCACCTTGTCAACCTGACATAAGATACATTATAATACACTATTATTAATAAATTAACAAGCTTCCAAATACATGTTCACATAATATAAAATAAATGAAGTTGTTTAAATAATAAGAGACTGGATATAACCAGATCGTATAGACTTTGTTTAAAATAACTAAATAATTGATCAGTTCTATATAAAAACATGAAATAAAAATGAATAAACTTTGTAGGTTATTGAGTAATTTAATCCTTAAAATATATCAAACAGTCTAATTACTTATTATTCGTGTTTTATATTTCATTAAATAAAATGTAAACTGATGAAAAAGTTGACACAAAAAGAATTAAGCATATTTAATTATATATAACAAACAGATGAACAAAATAATAATTGTTTTCTAACTGCAGTTTAATTTATGTTCAGCAGTCATTCTCCAGTTTCTTTTCCTCCAAGTGTAAGTGTGACCTGAGGGGTGCCATTATTTTCACACAGCTACAAGACATTAATAAGGAGACGTACAGCAGCGGGCGAGCCAGCTCAGGTACACGTAGTCATTCCTGATCTTCTCACTCTGGATGAGCAGGAACACCTGTACACACACACACACACACACACACACCCTTCTTAGAAATATCGATGGTCAATATATACAACCACACACACTTCTGTGCACGTGTTGTGATGACGTGATGGTGTCGAGTCAGTGATGTGAAAGGCTGAAACAGTGAGATGAAGAAATGATAATGAAGGAGTTATACAGTAATAACACGACAGAATGAGGGAGTGAGGGAGTGAGGGAATGAGGGAGTCACAGAGTGAGGGAGTGAGGGAGTGAGGGAATGAGGGAGTCACAGAGTGAGGGAGTGACGGAGTGACAGACTAAGGTAGTGAGGGAATGAGGGAGTGAGGGAATGAGGGAGTGAGGGAGTCACAGAGTGAGGGAGTGAGGGAATGAGGGAGTCACAGAGTGAGGGAGTGAGGGAGTGAGGGAATGAGGGAGTCACAGAGTGAGGGAGTGAGGGAGTGAGGGAATGAGGGAGTGAGGGAATGAGGGAATAAGGGAGTGAGGGAGTGAGGGAATGAGGGAGTCACAGAGTGAGGGAGTGAGGGAATGAGGGAGTGAGGGAATGAGGGAGTCACAGAGTAAGGGAGTGAGGGAGTGAGGGAATGAGGGAGTCACAGAGTGACAGACTAAGGGAGTGAGGGAATGAGGGAGTGAGGGAATGAGGGAATAAGGGAGTGAGGGAGTGAGGGAATGAGGGAGTCACAGAGTGAGGGAATGAGGGAGTGAGGGAGTGAGGGAATGAGGGAGTCACAGAGTGAGGGAGTGAGGGAATGAGGGAGTGAGGGAATGAGGGAGTGAGGGAATGAGGGAGTCACAGAGTAAGGGAGTGAGGGAGTGAGGGAATGAGGGAGTCACAGAGTGACAGACTAAGGGAGTGAGGGAATGAGGGAGTGAGGGAATAAGGGAATAAGGGAGTGAGGGAGTGAGGGAATGAGGGAGTCACAGAGTGAGGGAGTGAGGGAATGAGGGAATGAGGGAGTGAGGGAGTGAGGGAATGAGGGAGTCACAGAGTGAGGGAGTGACAGACTAAGGGAGTGAGGGAGTGAGGGAATGAGGGAATGAGGGAGTGAGGGAGTCACAGAGAGGGAGTGACGGAGTGATGGAGTGACAGACTGAGGGAGTGAGGGATACACACCTCCTCTGCCTCTTTGTAGTTCCCTACAGAAGCCTTGGCCTGAGCGTAGTTAAAGTTAAACGTGTCGTCAGTGTAGAAGTAACTCTAAAACACACACACACACACACACACACACACACACACACACACACACAGAGAGTTAGAGATCATCATTAACTAGTGACTCTACACTTCAAAGCTAATTAAAGTTAATCTAATGATGCAACAGGAAAGCGATGAATCTTTGCAGGGAGGGGGTACAGTGGAGAGGGGGGTACAGTAGGGAGGGGTACAGTAGGGAGGGGTACAGTAGGGAGCAGGGTACAGTAGGGAGGGGTACAGTAGGGAGGGGGGTACAGTGGAGAGGGGGTTACAGTAGGGAGGGGTACAGTAGGGAGGGGTACAGTAGGGAGGGGGGTACAGTGGAGAGGGGGTTACAGTAGGGAGGGGTACAGTAGGGAGGGGGTTACAGTAGGGAGGGGTAGAGTAGGGAGGGGGTTACAGTAGGGAGGGGTAGAGTAGGGAGGGGTACAGTAGGGAGGGGGTACTCCTGTAGGGAGAGGGGCAAATTTCACATAGCCAATCATGTGCGTCTGTAAGTTAAGACATTTGGAAGTGGGTGGATAGTTATGAGTGTGTTACGGCGCTCCCCGTCGGTGTGTCAGAAGGATTTTCTAAAGATCCTGCCATTACATGTCCCAGAGGGAGCTCCTGATGGAGTCCTCATCATTAAGTCCAACTACAGATCATTAGGACGTGTGAGGTCACACCAGAGGAGCCCGCTGAGCTGAAGATCATACAGTCACGTTTCCATTAGTTTAAAAAACACTTTATAAATAAGTTCTTTATAATAATAACTTTATAAATAAGTTCTACACTGACTTTATACTGACAGTTTGTGAACAACATGGTTTAAACGTTGAGGCTGTTTTGCCCCCTGGGGTGAAGAATGAATATCCACATACAGGAGGGGTCAAAAGGGCTGTTAGTGCAACATCATATCAACAAGCAAGAACCCTCTCTTATAGTGCGGAGATCACTCCCGTCTGTCTGATACACAGAACAGCCACCAGGGTCCAGCACTCCGTGTGTGTGTGTGTGTGTGTGTGTGTGTTTCTGACCTTTACTGAGTTGAGATAGATCAGCACATCCTCAAACTGTTTCAGCAGGAAGAAGCAGGAGGCCATGCACTGTCGACCCGGGATAGTGTCTAACACACACACACACACACACACACAGCGTTCAGAACAAGCACATGTTATAAACATGACATCAGTTGAGAGATGTGTAACTCTAAACATTATAAACTGACGTTACCGCATTCACTGGCTGAACCCCCGACCAGCTGGAAGAACTGCTGCGC
>NC_071105.1:40625000-40677500 GCF_024256425.1 Clarias gariepinus
TCCGTGCAACTACAACACGACGTCGCCTGGCAACCGTCACTTCCGGTGGACGTGTTATTTATTAAAATCTGTCGCGTTCAGTTGGATTTATCACAATAACATTTAAAATATTTATATTTACATAATATAATAAAATAAAATATTTACGATCTTATTTAAAAACAAAAAAGCACCAGCTACAGTTCCTGACGTGTGTATAAAGGCAGTGGGCGTCACCGTCTCCCCGCCTGAGCCCCAGTGGCCTAATGGATAAGGCACTGGCCTCCTAAGCCAGGGATTGTGGGTTCGAGTCCCATCTGGGGTGGATAAACTTTTGTGATGTTAAATTTCTGTAAAAATACCTTCAACATCTACTTTATATTTTGAGCGTTTTTATAATGATTTTGAATAATTAATACTGGAAAATCCTTTTCGTCAGTACCAGACTGGTTAAATACACCTAGAAATGCTGCCAAACTGGTTTGATGTTGTAAATAAAATGTTCTTCAGGTTAAGATTAAGATTCAGTCATTTGTCTCGTGCACCTTACAGTGAAATGTTGTTGTTGTTGTTTTCACATATCTCAGTAAGAGAACTGGGGTCAGAAGGCATTTCCCTGTTATTAAGATACGGGTTAAAAAAAAACCCTCACAAATATTTTTTGGGAATCAGTTGAGCTGGTGCCACAGCAGCACCTCATGGGGGTGAGACAGAGCCCCAAAATGGCTAAAATCCTGAAACTCTGAATCTCTGCCAAAACTCTAATCTGTGGATCCCTGAACCCTGGGGCTGGTGTTAACAAAGAGCTGTTAATAGCTTAGTTGTGACATTTCAGTCCTGATGATCAGGAGCTTCAGGTGGTTTATTCGACGCCTTATGGATGTCCTGTACACACCATCAGAGGGGATCCCTGAGTGTGTCCTTACTTTGGATGCTGAAAAGGTTTCTGATCGTGTGGAATGGGAGTATTTATTTAGGGCTTTAGAAATTTAAATTTTGGTTCAAGTTTTATTACTTGGGTTAAATTATTATATTTAAGCCCCACTGCCTCAGTTCTGACCAATGTCCAGCAGTCTCAACCATTCAGCCTTCAGCGGGGAACTCGTCAGGGGTGTCCTCTTAGCCCATTACTCTTTAACCTCGCCATTGAGACAAGAGCAATCACATTCCGCAGTTGTAGGGATATATCTGGGATTTGGAGGCAGGGAGAAGAACATAAAGTTTCTCTTTATGCAGATGATCTTCTACTCCCATCTCCTCACTGCCAAAAAAAGGTGAACTTTTTCTGCTAAATAATACAGCACTTACAACTGGTATGCACAATTTTCCTTTCAACATAGTGAAAAATCAGTTTACCTACAGTATCTCGGTATTACAATCACAAGGAAACATAAACACCTTTTTAAAGAAAATTTCATTAGGTTGTTAAACCAAATAAAAAAGGACTTGGGACAATGGTCACCACTGTCCATGGCCCTGGTGGGACGCATTAATGCCATTAAAATGAGTATTCTTCCTAAATGTTTATATCTTTTCCAGTCTGTACCTGTTTTTATTCCCAAATCTTACTTTGGTGCTTTAGATTTAATTACATCTTCTTACCTTTGGGAAGGTAAACATCCACGATTGAATAAGTCCCTACTTCAAAGATCTAAAAGAGACGGTGGCATGGCTCTGCCTAATCTTCGTTTTTACTACTGGGCAGCAAACATTTGATCTGTCATCTTTTGGGCATATTTTCATAACCAGCCTAATCAGCCTGCCTGGGTGGAAATGGAGATAAAGTCCATAAAGAATCTCTCTGTCTCTGCACTCCTTGGATCTGCACTCCCCATCTCCTCAATTAAACCTATCAATAACTCAGTTATTAGGCATACCCTGAGAGTGTGGGCTCAGTTCAGACAGCACAGCGGTCTTCTGGGCTTCTCTCTGTCCAGTCCTATCGTCTCTAACCATCTCTTCCAACCTCCTTTACATGATTCAGTGTTTCAGGAATGGTATAATAAGGGCATCAAGCTTTGCAAAGATCTGTTTGTTGACCATAAGTTTGCATCATTTAAACAGCTTTCTGAAAGGTTTAACCTTCTCAATTCTCATTTTATCAGATACCTGCAAGTAAGACACTTGATTGGCTCTTTAATACCAAATGTCCCTGAGGCTCCTGATGTATATATTCTAGATCATCTCCTCTGTTTGTCCCTGTTGCGTAAAGGCCTAATATCCACTATTTATGGTAGATTGATGGGTTCGAGTTACAGCCCTTTGTGTAAAACTAAAACTGCTTGGGAGAAAGATTTAAATTTGTCACTCTCAGATGATACTTGGAATTCAATTCTTAAATTTATCAACTCAACCTCCTTATGTGCCGCCACTCTTTATTACAGTTTAAGGTTGTACACAGGGCTCATTTCTCCAAACTTAATCTCTCCCGTTTCTACCCAGATGTTGATCCTTGCTGTAATAAATGTAAAAGCGGAGAGGCGTCTCTTATTCATATGTACTGGACACGGACGAATTCTGGGGGGATGTTTTTAAAACCTTGTTGTATATTTAACTGCAACCAGACCCTCTGATCGCTCTTTTTGGTATCACTGGAGAGGAAGATAAGCGTCTAACTCCAGCTAAACAGCGTCTGTTATCTTTTGCGACACTCCTGACCGGGCGTTCACTTTTACTCCAGTGGAAGGATTCCACGTCACCCACTCACGCCCAGTGGCTCAGAGATATCATGTCCTGTTTGTCCCTGGAGAAGATTCACTACTCAATCCGTTATTCAGACCTGAAATGTCAAAAGGTGTGGGGGCCCGAGTTCACTTTTTTCACGTACATTTATAGTTTGGTTCCCTTCTTATTTAATTATTTGTTTGTTTGTTTTCTTTTTCCTTTTTATTTCTTTTTTTGCAAGCAGAACCAAAAACTTCCAGCTCCATATTCTTTTTTGTTTGTTTGACTTTTTGTTTTTTCTCCTTTGTTTCAATGCCTGGCGTCTGGTCTTCCTAATGCACGTAAAATTGGCTTGAAGGCGGGGCGGGGAGGGGAGGGGCGGGGTGGGGCGGGTGCTATAGGGTTTATAAGGGGGTTATAAAACCTGTAGTGAAATATTACATGTCTACCCTGTTATATCCGTTTAAAATCAATGAAAATATTGTTGAAAAAAAATATTTTGTTCTATTTTCTTATAGTTTCAGCTATTTATTTCTTGTTAATTGTTCCTCATGTGTTGTTTTTTTGTTGTACTTTTAACATCCATAGTGATTTGGGATTCTGTATATGGCATTTAAAAAAGAATGCATTTTAGTACAATACAAATACATTAAAGAACCGCATATGTGTACTACTGAGCATTAACATGCTATTTTATTCAAACGTCCTTGCTGGAGTGTGTGACGCGACGTCGTGTGCAGGTGCGATGGATCGCGTACCCACCGATAGGGATGTTTTTTTTTTTGTTTTTTGAATGACAAGCTAAAATAAAATAGAAGTAACGAGGCTATTTTTAAAATGTAAGGAGTAGAAAGTACAGATAACTGCGTGAAATATATGGAGTACTGTTGAATTTTGTAAAAAACATTGCTACATTTTTGGATACATTAAGTTTTAAACAACTCTGGTTTAATCACGTGCAAGATGGACTTTAGATTTTGTACATTGGGTAGAACCTCTTCAACTGCATGTTAACACGAAACTCTAATCAATTACATGGCAGACTCGGTGTATTGAGACGTGTAGACGATCTGCTGAAGATCAGACCGAGTGTCAAAATGTGTGAGAAAGGTGATTTAAGTAATAGGCGGACCTGACAGGTATATTTCCCAAACTGCTGATCTACTGGGATTTTCACACAGAACCATCTGTAGGGTTTACAGCGAATGGTGTGAAAAAGATCCAGACTATCAAAATATCCCGTGAGTGCAGTTCTCTGGGTGAGAAAGCCTTGTTGATGCCAGAGGTTAGAAGAGAACGGCCAGACTGGCTCGAGCTGATAGAACGGCAACTTGGAACTCAGATACTGTAACCTCTTATTACAGCCGAGATATGCTAAAGAGCGGAGTCAGAAGTTGAAACATGAAAGCATGGTCCATCCTGCCATGTATCAGTGGTTCAGGCTGGTGGTGCTGCTATGGTGTAGGGGAGATTTTTTTGGCACTCTTTAAATTCCATCAGCCTACTGGACCAGAGTATTGTAGTATAAGCTGACCTTGTCCATCCCTTTATCACAGGATAACTCGCAATGTCACAAAGCCAAAATCATCTTACACATCACAGTGAGGTCACTGTACTCACACAGCCGTCCCAGGGACGACTCAATGTTTCCAGCACCTTCTGAAGGCAAACGGGGTCCATCCTGGTACTAGCTGTGTACAGATACTTTGTAGCAGAGGGTCAAAACACTTCCAATAATGTGATCCAACGCTCTCGTTTGTGTAACCATGCAAACAAAGTGTGTGTGAATCTGAACTGGTCAGCTACTCAACATTAATAATTAGTATAGTAAAATAGTATTAGGTGTTTACACAAATTTGTAAATAAATCATTTCCATGCTGCTTTCTGCACAATTAGTGTTTGCACTATTGTCACATAAAATTGCACATCATGACTGAACTCCAATTAACCTTTTATTTATATGTTGAACTATATACTCCTCTCTTGCAGTGTTCTTTTTCATTGCACTAGTAACTTAGTTCTCACATTACCCTGTGTACAGACCATATGGAGATATACAGTGTGGAATCTACAACCTGTCGGTTACTGTCTGGAATATGGATACCTGGAATTCCCTTCGGGATCAATAAATTGGGATCACTGTTGAAAGCAATTAAAGGAGAGGAGATCAAATTCAAATCATATCAGATCATAAATGTTCCTGATTGTAAAGTGGCCTTCATAAATAAGCTTTCAAAGCTACACACAGGTGAGAAGTAAATGAATGACAAATCAAAATATTTTAATCAAGCCATCAAGTTTATTGGCTCATTATTAACACACAAGTTGGAGGAAGTGTGTTTAGGACCACTCAGCAGTGGAGCCACCCCAGTCTCCAGCCTGAGCGGTGGGGGCTGCACTCCAATCCTCAGTGGCAGGCTGTGCACTCCAGTCCTCTGTGAAACACACAAGTAGTGTCAGAAATGTATTGTAAAGAAATTCTGGTCAAGATGTTACCAGTGTAACCCTTAGTGATGTTACTTACCAGAGTAACCCTCAGCGGTGTGGCCGGGCTTAGCAGCGACAACAGCAGCGGTGGCAGCAGCAGCTGTAGGGGAAACAGCAGACGAAGAAATTTAGGAAGATTTATTGGAACTGTGTGATGAAGGGACTACACACCCCAGTGGAACACATTCAGGGTACAAGGAAGTGGGCTGGGGTGTGGGGTCATGTTACACTGTGTTACACATCTGTGTTTCATAGGTTGCTGACCCTTACCCTCAATGCCAGCGGGGAACTGCTGTATGGGCACCGATGGGACGGGCACACCCTCAGACCAGTCAGGCACCTCGAGCTGAGCGATGTCGGCCACAGGAGCGGACCACTCGCCCTGGAACTCCTCCTTACCCACGGCCTTCTCTGCTGCAGCCTGCTCCTCCTTCTCAATCTGGACACAGGAGAGGGGACATCAACACCACACCATCTACACATCTCTAACCCTGACAATGAACTCCGGAAGGTAATCACTCACCTCTTCAGGATCTCTGTAGAAGTACAGATCAGGCATCACCTCCCATGGATGCTCACGGGAAATGGTACCACGCATCCTCAGCACCTCACGGGCCAACATCCACCACATCAGACCCACAGAGTGAGGACCCTACACACAAATACGCCAATTACATCACAGCACACCATGGGTGTCTCACATCAGGACCAAGTCACATCAATGTGAGGATATGTGTCCTGTACCTTGTTGTTGCAGGGGATGGCAATATCAACGTATCTGAGTGGAGAGTCAGTGTTGCACAGAGCGATGGTGGGGATGTTCACGTACGAAGCCTCAGTCAGAGGCTGGTGGTCAGCACGAGGGTCAGTCACGATCAGGAGGCGGGGCTCTCTGAAGGCAGCCTGAATCTGATTAGTAAATGTACCTGGTGTGAAGCGTCCGGCGAAGGTGGTGGCACCAGTGGCAGAGGCAAACTTAAGCACCGCCCTCTGAAAGACAACCAATCAGAAGGTCAGAAACATGTTAAAGTTTAACATTTTATCTGGAATAAAAACCTGATCCGTAACTGCAAAATAGAGTTCAAAAAGTGGCATTCAAGCCTAACTTTAGAAACCAATTTATTACAATGTGGCTCAGGTCACTATCAAACCCCAGTCATGGGACAGGAAGTCCTCATGGTGTTAGCGAAAACCCGGCCAGATCACTTTAGCACACCTCCGACACCCAGACACCAACGTTAGTGACGGGCTCTAACAGTGTGCAATCCCCCCACCCAGTACCCACTCCAGCCCTTTGGGCATGCGGTGTGCATCTACCTGGCCAGTGTTCCTGGAAGAAATGACACAAACATCAGCAGGGTTCTCAATAGCGACAATGGCGCGAGCAGCCAGCAGCAGCTTTTCCCATGTTTTCTTCAGGTTGATGATGTAAATGCCTGCAACACATACACGCGTGTTTAAAGTAACCAAACACCAATCCCAGTTAGTCACAGAATCCCAGAAATCTTAATGAGAAAATTAAACAGCCAGAACACGGCGAGGGTAACCATGGGTCCTAAAACTTTATTCATAGCTACTTCACCCCCTGCGCACCAGACTCCTTAAATACCCATGATCAACTAGTCTGTGTACAACATCCTTAAAGGAAACCCATGCACTTTCATTCTCCTGGGAGGTTGCAGCACAGACACACAGCTCACCGTCACTTTTTCTCTTGTAGACATACTGCTCCATCTGGAAGTCCAGGTTGGTTCCACCCAGATGGGTTCCTGCAGCGAGGAACTTCAGCACATCCTCCTCCTTCATCTGAAGGACATCCAGACCTCCGGACATCGTGACCACTTTCCCTGCGTAACGAGTTTAGTGGGAGAGCTGACAAGAGAAAAAAAAGTTAGAGACCGAATTCAGGTTCACGGTCACTGAATAAACGATCAGTGACTAAATGTGGCTCAGGTCACTATCAAACCCCAGTCATGGGACAGGAAGTCCTCATGGTGTTAGCGAAAACCCGGCCGGCTCACTCTAGCACACCTCCGACACCCAAACACCAACATTGGTGACGGGCTCTAACAGTGTGCACATACATGAACTGATCACAGTAATGACCAACTACATTTACTACAACATGGCCAATGATTCTGTACATTAATATTCAGGTGCACTTGAACATTAAATATAAATGACACTTCAGGACGATCACGAGTCTGTAACAAGACAAGCATTCAGTTTGTCCAAGAATCGGTCTCAGATTGACTAAGACATGAACACGTGTTTAAAAAGAAAGTTACACGAACGATTTTTCTGACTAAGAGACGTATTGCTAATACTTTAGTGTTTAGTTAAAAGGCTTCTGCATGAGTTACGGCGCCTGGATCAAAGTATTTAAACACCAGTACAGACAGGCGAGCCTCAAGTCTTTAACACAACACTTAAACAGACTCATAGCTCTGTAAACAATTGTTTAGATGTATGTTTTGATGAATGTTTACAGCAGGGAATGTATATTTTTACTGTACGAAAGCAGATAAACGGCTGTGATTAAAGTGTGAAGTGAAATGTTGAGCGGGAAACGACATGACGAGTCCTCCCTCCACAAAATCTACTTATAATAAATAATAATAATTAATTTAAGACGAAACAGACGGTTTGTCCTGCACTAAATGAGAGCAGGATCCTCGAAACCTTCCTGAGGTAACGGCCATGCTGACATGCTAACAGGCTAACGGCGCGCGCGCGAGAGCTCTTTCCTCTCAGGCCTAAAGTTTCCCTCAGTAAACCACAGCTGCGTTATAAACCCGACTTTCTGTCACCAAGTCTCATTAAACACTTCTTATCCCTCATAGAGTCACTTACAGACTCGGTGTTCGTGAATATTCAGCCTTAATATAAACTTTAAATCAGAAAACCGAGCTCACCACGAGACAACGCCGTATGGAGATCTTCACCTCACGGCAAAAAGAGAGAGGGAAAGGGAAATGACGTCATATTTATAGCAAGATGGGCAGATTCTTTTTCTTGCCTTTTCTTTAGGTCGTTCTTGCACACGGTACTGCCCCCTATTGTACTGGAGAGGATATATATAATATATACGCTTAAACGACTGTCTGTGTATATAGAACAAAATATAAAAAAAACTAAAAAAAATAATAGAAAAATATAAAAAATATATCTATACAATGAGAATAAAATAAAAAGATGATTTTAAATGGAAATAAGTGGAAATGGCCAGAAAGTATGAATGTGTGTGAGATGTCCATGATCTGCAATGTGCAATATATATACAGGTCCTTCTCAAAAAATTAGCATATTGGGATAAAGTTCATTATTTTCTGTAATGTACCGATAAACATTATACTTTCATATATTTTAGATTCATTAAACACAACTGAAGTAGTTCAAGCCTTTTATTGTTTTAATATTGATGATTTTGCCATACAGCTCATGAAAACCCAAAATTCCTATCTCAAAAAATAAGCATATCATGAAAAGGTTCTCTAAACGAGCTATTAACCTAATCATCTGAATCAACTAATTAACTCTAAACACCTGCAAAAGATTCCTGAGGCTTTTAAAAACTCCCAGCCTGGTTCATTACTCAAAACCGCAATCATGGGTAAGACTGCCGACCTGACTGCTGTCCAGAAGGCCATCATTGACACCCTCAACCAGGAGGGTAAGACACAGTAAGAAATTTCTGAAGGAATAGGCTGTTCCCAGAGTGCTTTATCAAGGCACCTCAGTGGGAAGTCTGTGGGAAGAGAAGAGAAGAGGTGACCGGACCCTGAGGAAGATTGTGGAGAAGGACCGATTCCAGACCTTGGGGGACCTGCGGAAGCAGTGGACTGAGTCTGGAGTAGAAACATCCAGAGCCACCGTGTACAGGCGTGTGCAGGAAATGGGCTACAGGTGCCGCATTCCCCAGGTCAAGCCACTTTTGAACCAGAAACAGCGGCAGAAGCGCCTGACCTGGGCTACAGAGAAGCAGTACTGGACTGTTGCTCAGTGGTCCAAAGTACTTTTTTTCGGATGAAAGCAAATTTTGCATGTCATTCGGAAATCAAGGTGCCAGAGTCTGGAGGAAGACTGGGGAGAGGGAAATGCCAAAATGCCTGAAGTCCAGTGTCAAGTACCCACAGTCAGTGATGGTCTGAGGTGCCATGTCAGCTGCTGGTGGTTGGTCCACTGGGTTTTATCAAGGGCAGGGTCAATGCAGCTAGCTATCAGGAGATTTTGGAGCACTTCATGCTTCCATCTGCTGAAAAGCTTTATGGAGATGATTTCCTTTTTCAGCACGACCTGGCACCTGCTCACAGTGCCAAAACCACTGGTAAATGGTTTACTGACCATGGTATTACTGTGCTCAATTGGCCTGCCAACTCTTCTGACCTGAACCTCATAGAGAATCTGTGGGATATTATGAAGAGAAAGTTGAGAGACGCAAGACCCAACACTCTGGATGAGCTTAAGGCCGCTATCGAAGCATCCTGGGCCTCCAAACCACCTCAGCAGTGCCACAGGCTGATTGCCTCCATGCCACGCCGCATTGAAGCAGTCATTTCTGCAAAAGGATTCCCGACCAAGTATTGAGTGCAGAACTGAACATAATTATTTAAAGGTTGACTATTTTTTGTATTAAAAACACTTTTCTTTTATTGGTCGGATGAAATATGCAAATTTTTTTTTAGATAGGAATTTTGGGTTTTCATGAGCTGTATGCCAAAATCATCAATATTAAAACAATTAAAAGGCTTAACCTACTTTAGTTGTGTGTAATGAATCTAAAATATATGAACGTATAATGTTTATCGGTACATTACAGAAAATAATGAACTTTATCACAATATGCTAATTTTTTGAGAAGGACCTATATATACACACACAGCATATAATATAAAAAATCTTTCTAATTTAACATATATATAAACATGATTTATAATTTACTACCTTAGCTATTAAGTATTTTCTCCATTTATTAAAAGTGTTTACCACAAATGTGTTGTTTAATTATTTGCTACGCTGCTGTTTTACTTTCTTTCTAAACTACACACCAATTACTGATGGATATGTAATTGTAAAGTAACAAAGTACAAAATACATGTTCATAAAAAAAAATAAATCAGACAGGTTGCATATGAAAACAGACCAAATTTATTCACATGTAAACAAACCAGGAGGCACAGCATTAGCAGTAAATACCAGCAAGATAAAGTGAAGCTATTAAAGTACAGCAATCAAGCGGGGAGACTGAAGGCAAGCTAGAGTCTGTCTGGCAAAGAAACAAAAGTAAACATAGACACACGTGTAAATCTGTGCGAGTGTGTACGGTGCATGTCTGACGATTTACTCACAGCACAGACCTGAAGCAGACCAAATGAAATGCAGGTTAAGTGTGTGTTAAATATCACAACATGTTACAGAACTGATTATCGACACACACACACGGTGCAGAGGCTCCTCCTGAATTAAAGTGCATTCACAAACCACAAGTGTGTGACCTGTACATTCAGTCACAATATACATACACACACCGACATTAAAGCTTTCAGCTTATTCTTGTACATCCTACACATTACAGTATTCATTAATAATAAAAAAAATTGTTTAGAGGTTTTTTGACCAAGTTTACAGTCTTTAAAAGAGCATAAACACACCCAAAAGTCTACAGTAAAGAGGCATCGTTAGAATGTGAAGGATTATGGGAAATGTGATACCTCCTTCATGATGTTCTGAATGGGTTCTGTATCTCTGATGTTTCTCAGCTGATGAACCTGAGACTCTGATTTCACAGCTCATGTAAAAAGCCTTATTTACAGTATTTTTACTTCGGTGTATTTTAGAATGGAGTGAATTGGTTCTGATCATCTAAAGAGAGAAAAAAGCCTCCATATAATTTTTAAGCATTTAACACTAGTCCAGTCAAGCGATATAAAACTGCTCAAACTCAGATCAACCGAGTTTATTATAAAACAATCATCTGCATTATTGTTAATTATGCATGTTAAATCTGTGATTCTTGTACCTTTTTTGGTTTGTCTGATGGTTATTATTTCTATAATTTTTAAATAGGCTTTACAGGTTGATTTTACTAAAGTGTAGAGACGGAGTGACAGCAGGCATAGGTGCAACACTGCATGGGGAGGCGGAGTCTTTGCAGTGACAACAGTGGGTGGAGCCTGTTTCATAATGTAGGACACAGAGGCGGAGCTTGTTCAGTGATCTTGCTTAACATCAACAGACTTAACTTACTCAACAATTTCTCCAGGAGTGTATAAATAAATACTTAGAGAGGGTTTCATTTGAGGGAGTGTGTGTGTGTGTGTGTGTGTGTGTGTGTGTTTTCAGGATTTGAGACCCATAAGTGCCATAAGCTCTTCATACACAGTCCAGGCCATCGCAGCCATCAGAGTTCTCCTCAATAAGCGCGGAACTGCACCTCGGAAAAAACCTACAACTCCATGCTCCTGAGTGTGTGTGTGTGTGTGTGTGTGTGTGTGTGTGTGTTGGGGGGAGAAACAAAGTTCATATTCAGTTTAAGAATTATACTGTATAGTTAACATAATGTGTGTGTGTGTGTGTGTGTGTGTGAGCTACTCACGGTGTAGATGAGCTGCAGTGTGCGGTGTGTTGTGCAGTAGCGCGTCGGATCGACCTGCATGTGTGTTTTCACCACGTCGGCCGGCTGCGTCACCACAGACGCCAAGATCCCAGCTAACACACCGCAACTGAAATTCAGCACAGGAGCCAGACCTGACGATCCCAACTCTGACACACACACACACACACACACACACACACACACACACACACGTGAGAACACCATCGCATGTCCACAGGAAAATGAGCATCATAGTCAAATACTTCTTAGGACCACACACACACACACACACACACACACACACAGACCCATAGAGACATATAGAGACACAAAGAGACAGATACACACACACACAGACACACTCGCACTCTCTCGCACACACACACACTCACTCACTTGCTCGCACACACACAGAGACGCACACACACAGAGACGCACACACATACACAGACGCACAGAGACGCACACACAGACCCAGACACACACAGAGACTCGGACACACACACACAGAGACTCGGACACACACACACAGAGACTCGGACACACACACACAGAGACTCGGACACACACACACACACAGACAGACACACACAAGCCCAATCCCAATTCTATTTTCTACCCCTTCCCTTACCCCTTCCCCTACCCCTTCCCCTACCCCTTACCCCTTCCCCTACCCCTCGCCCCTTCCCCTTGTCCCTTAAAACGAAGTGGAAAGGGGAAGGGTTAAAATATTTCCCCTAAGAAATGGGACACCACTACAACACTGTTATACGTCATCATACGTATCCGTTCATTTACATGTACACATACAGTATGGCCGTAAGCAAAACAAACACTGCGTTATCAAAAGCTCTGCAAACTGCCGTGCTACTGAACTTTTATATTTGTTTGTAGCAGTAAAGTGTATATGACATAAAAATATATTTTTGTAATATTGCGCAATCGGTGCTATCCGCTAGCAAACTTTAGCAGGTTTTTTTGCAAACGTTTTTTTACAAAACATCACCATAAACACAAACACAAGACTAAAATTAATATACATATAATCAAAACTTGTCATAAAAATCCCTATTAATGGCAAAAAATCGTTAAATTTACGGGTCTGCTCGCTCGAGTGAGCGGCCATGTTGAAAATTTCGTTAGCCCTTCGTTTGAAGTGAGGTCCCGAAAAATCTTCGTTTGGAGGGCTATCTGGCCCTTCCCCTTACCCCTACCCCTCCAACCAAAAGAGAAATGAGACACCCCTACCCCTTCACGTGAACGCGCCAAACGGAGGGGTAGGGGTAAGTGTAGGGGTAAGGGGTAGAATTGGGATTGGGCTAAAGACACACACACACAGACAGACACACACAGACAGACACACACACAGACAGACACACACACAGACAGACAGACACACAGACAGACAGACACACAGACAGACAGACAGACACACAGACAGACAGACACACAGACAGACAGACAGACACACACACAGACAGACAGACACACACACAGACAGACAGACACACACACAGACAGACAGACACACAGACACAGACAGACAGACACACAGACACAGACAGACAGACACACACACAGACAGACAGACACACAGACACAGACAGACAGACACACAGACACAGACAGACAGACACACAGACACACAGACACAGACACACACACACACTCACCGTGCGGTAGCGCCCTCTTGCTCTGACTGTAGATCATGACGTAGATGCCGGAGAACGGAGCGTCTCTGAGCAGCGTAGCCGTGAGACCCGAGTACAGAGCCCTCGGCCCCTCCTTCTCACACACACTCCTCAACGCTCCACGCACACTGCTGTAGTTATACTGCCCACTCTGAAACACACACACACACACACACGGCAGCTATAAACGCTGTTTCCCCTCAACAGTAGGGCTGCAACTAACGATTATTTTAATAATCAATTAATCTGTAGATTATGTTTTACGATTAATCGGATTTTTAAAAAAAAGAAAAAAATTCATTCCCAACCCTTTATTTAAAAACAGATTTTTTTTTTATTTTTTTTTAAGTGCACAAACATGTTCCTCCTCGAGCTGTTATAATAATAATAAAAATAAAATTAAAATGGAGTAACAAAAAACATAGACATGTATGCTTTACATCTTCCAAATAGATATAGCGGAAGCGGCTCGTATTCCAAAACACTCGAAAACCAAATTTATTTTTTAAAAACACACTAACGGAATCACTGCTGTAAAGTAAAAATAAAACAAATTAACCTGAACTTTACCTTTAAAAAGACAGAGCAGTGTCTGTGTACAGCAGAGTGTGTGTGTGTGTGTGTGTGTGTGTGTGTGTCTGTGAAGGCGTAAGTGGGAGGGGTCTGTGTGTGTGAGGCACGGTGTCCAATGACGCGCACACACAAAGAGCAGGCTAAGCCTTGAGCAGAGAGAGAACATGGATTTTTAACCTCTCTAATGAGACTTGCTTTTGCTTTACACACGCGCTGTACACACACACATACAGACACAAAATAAAATATGTTTCACACACACACACACACACGTGGTCACAGTGTTATAGTAAACAGTACACGCGCACATGGATGTTGATTATACCAGTAAGAGACGGGCACTAAGACCCAGCAGCCTCCGCCGTGTATCTTTCCTCTACCTCCGCTCGGATTTAAATTTTTTTTGCTCCGCCCCGTCTATGAGGCGCCGAATTCTGCTAGCATCAGTGCGCAAGACCGAGTGTGTTCGCTCCGCGCTCAACTCAAGTTTTTTTTTTTTAATAATCAAATGTCTCTGCGTCGTGCAACACAACAAAACGATTATGAAATTCGTTGTCAACGCTTTTAGTAATCAATTTTTATCTATTTTATCGATTCGTTGTTGCAGCCCTACTCAACTGTCTCTGTTTATTCTCTCTCTTATGAAAAACTATACATAAAAGAAATAATCATGTGACTGAGAGACCGCAGTGAGGCGTACACTCCTCTGTCCCGAACATCACAGCGCTCACACTGGAGACTCCTTACACTCACGTTTCACACACACACACATACACACACATTACCATACATTTACCTTGGAAACCATGAGATAACAGAGTGCGTTAATATAAACCTGCGTTACTGTCAGAGCCGCTGTTACAGAGAACTAATCAACACTCTCTGACCAACCCGAGTGCAGAATTCAGTAGCAGCTTGTCTGTGTGTCTATGTGTGTTTGTGTGTGTGTGTGTGTGTATATGTGTGTGTGAGCAGACCTCAAAGCGTGTTTTGATGACAGTAAACGGCAGCATGGTGACTCCAGCCACACAGCGCGCCGCCGCTCCCAGTAACACCGACTCACACGCACCCGGCGCTCGCTGCTCGAAAAAATACTGCTTCAGGGAGTAGAATGTGCTGAAATAGATCCCTACACCGGGGATACAGCGCACGAACGACTGGAGAGAGAGAGAGAGACAGGGGTAAGTGTGAAAATATTAAAATAGAAGAAGAGATGGGTAAAAGAGGGGCGGTGCTGACCGGAGACACGCCCTTCCACAGGCCAAAGAGTCTTTCAGTCCGGACCACTGTGATGAACACACGCAGCATCCCCAACCTCGCACCACTGCAGGACAGAGGGGGACGGGACAGAGAGGGACAGGACAGAGGGGGACGGGACAAAAGAAGAGGTTTAATCCCATCTCTTAAATCAGATTTCCACAGTGACATTTTTACACACTCACCCCACACACACACCCCACACTAGGGCTGTAGCTATTGAATATTTTAGTAATAGAGTATTCCACCAAAAATTCAATCAATTAATCGGATAAAATGTACTTTTGCTTAATTAAACGGCAATGTAAAATATATATAAGAGAAAAAAGACTTATTGTTTTTCTTTTTAGAAAAATCTACTTTTATTTTTTAAATGCATACAGCATTTTATCAAAAATAAACATTGTCATTATTCACAGTACAAGTAATTCCCTATACCCCTGTCTCACCTCGCGGTTGGACTCGCGGTGAGATGTGGTGTTAAGCACCGTGAGCCGCTGCAACTGCCCGCCAACTTTCAGTGAAGTTCTGCAAGGTCCGCGAGCTTCCGCGAGGTCCGCCAAAAAATGTAAACATGTTTAAACAGGTTTTTAAGGCGGCTTAAACGTGTTCAATTTTTCGCGGTGAAAGATGGAAACGTAATCGCGGCAAAACCCGCAGTAAATCATGATACATGGTACTTCCGGTCACTGCCCGAAACCGCGTAAGTGAGACTAGGGGTATTAAAGTTGACTGAGATGAATTAAGTGCATTACAGTGCCATACATTTTTATTGATTTCTCAGATGCAAAAACTGAAAAAAAAAGATATTTCAAATGACTTAACGTATCAAAAAAACTAAGACACACATTGGAATAAATAATTATACAAAAAACACTCCGTTGTGTCTCCTTATGCTTTGTGGGTGACGTAAGCGCTTCTTCTTCGTCTGCGTTTGTATCCGGAAGCGCACTTTGTTAAAAGTGCGCAGTCAACAAATAATTGCGCAAAAACATAATGCAAGCTTTTAAAATTAATTAAAAGAAGCTTCGAGGCAGCAGATTTTGCCTCAATCATTATTTGTAATTGAATTTCTCGAGTTACTTGAGGAATGGTTTCAGCCCTACTCCACACCCATTACAGCACCCTGCTCATCATTACATTTTAAACACATCTATACACACTATAACACAGTCTCACTACAGAAACTAATTCTGACACACAAGAATTTAACACAGGAATGTTTAATATGTGTGTGGGTTTGTGTGCACGCGAGTGTGTGTGTGTTTGAGAGTGTGTGAGAGTGTGTTCTAACCCAGGCTGTGTGCTGTTCTGTAGAGTCTGCAGTCGTGTCTTTACCAGATCCAGTGGCTGGAACAGTAACGTGGAGCAGGTTCCACTGAGAGAACCGCACATGAACGCCTTCAGCGCCGGGTGAGCCTGCGGGGGAAGGAGGAGGGGGGAGGGGGGAGTGAGAGAGGGATGTGAACCCGAGTCAGCAGCGTTTAGTATTTAAACTGATAATTACACTGTCTCATTTGCATAATGACACACTAAATATAGAAAACCTCTGATCTCTCTCTCTCTCTCTCATGCACACACACACACACACACACACACACACACACACGCAGTGAATGTAATAAAGACGTAGACGGTCCAGTGTCTTAGGCAAACATGCGTGCACACACACACACACACTTACCTTGCTGTGTGTTTTGGGTTGTGTTTTTTTTCTCCTGCATTGCTCTCTCTCTACATCACATCAATGCAAACAACACACACACACACCTGTCTGTCTGCTTACTTGTCCTTGTCCCATTCCTTCACCCTGTCTCACTTCAGATAATCAGTAAGCTTTTCTCTCTCTCTCTCTCTCTCTCCCACGTGTCTCTTTTCCTCTCTTCCTTCCTCCCCTCTGTTTATCTCTTTTTGTCTTCCAGTGCAGCTGTGTCTGCTTTAATCCTTCAGCTCTAAGACTTCTCTCTCACACACACACACTTCGCTCTTTTTATCTCTATCTGCCACATTGTGTCTCTTCAAATCACTGTGACTCATGTAGTTGCTGCAGGTCTCTAAATGTGTGTGTGTGTGTGTGTGTGGCTTACAGTCTGTCACTGTAAATTTAGTGTAACATTTGGCTTTTTGCGTTGTGCTGTGTTCCTAATCCCTCACTGTGGTTCTCTACAGCACACGCCACTGCTGATTGGTCGGTTAACACACACTATGACATCATCAGGTGGCAGTTTAACTTTAAGATCCTAGGGCTGGAGGTGATGAAGGTGATAAAGCTGAAGGTCAGAGTGTGTGGGCAACATTGCACTGCTGTGTTTTAACAACATCATCCGAACAGGAGGCAGATTCTCTCTCTCTCTCTCTCTCTCTCAAACACACACACACACACACACACACACTGTGCAGCCAGTACGAGTCAGTGGATCTGGTGTTAGATGCAGCACACAGCTTCAACTCACCAGAGCCACGTCCATAGCTGATGATGATGATGATGAAGGAGGGGGGTGTGATGGAGAGGAAGTGCTCGGCCCCCTCCGCTCTGCTCTCTCTCTTGCCGTTGTGCTGTTTCTCACAGTGTGACCCTTGACCCTGGAAGCACAGACGCAGACTTTTACACTAAATACACAACAAGATCAAGATTGTATGTGTGTGTGTGTGTGTGTGTGTGTAGTTAAGGATTCTAATTCTATGCAGATTCCTAATGCAGTTTCTTAAGCACCTACCCACCAAACAACACACACACACACACTCACACACTCAGAGTGGTCCTCTCCGCTAGACAAAATAATGCATCGGGACACACAAAGACAGACACACACAAGAACACAGTAGAACTGCAGGTGTAGAACATGTTACTGAGGCACCTCAGGGTAACATGAGGGTGAGCTGAGGGGGTTAGGGTGAGCTGAGGGTGGAGGGGGTTAGGGTGGAGCTGAGGGTGTGTTGAGGGTGGAGGGGGTTAGGGTGTGTTGAGGGTGAAGCTGAGGGGTTTAGGGTGAGCTGAGGGTGGAGTTGAGGGGTTTAGGGTGGAGCTGAGGGTGGAGGGGGTTAGGGTGTGTTGAGGGTGGAGGGGGTTAGGGTGTGTTGAGGGTGGAGTTGAGGGGTTTAGGGTGTGTTGAGGGTGGAGGGGGTTAGGGTGGAGCTGAGGGTGGAGGGGTTAGGGTGAGTGTTAAGAAGTGATGGATTTGAGTTTACCTGAGTTTTTCCCTGATTAAGGGCTGGAGGTGATGAAGCTGTTGATGAAGCTGAAGGTCAGAGTGTGTGAGCAGTTGATGAACATGACGTCACAGCTGCAGGCTGGAGCTCCAGGTCCTCAGGACATGTCCTCAGGTGTCCACATGTGGAGCTGAAGGTTATAACCTGCTCACTCTGAGGGAACTGAAGCCGGGTACATGACGCTTACGGAGCTAAAGCTAACGGCTAATACGCGCTAAACTTACACACACACACACACACACAGAGGATTAGAGTCGAACACAAACTCTCGCTTCTCCCCCACTCTGATTCTAAACCGCTCTTTAAATAAAAATATAAAGTTTATACTGTAAACGCTTCCTGAATCAGAGCTCTCACACTCTCTCTCAACTGCGTTTGGGTCGCTACACCCGCACTGCGCATGCGCATACCTTCACGCGAGCCTCTTAGGCATCCGCTATGCGCATGCGCACCTCGCTCCCCGCTGAGCCGTCAGGTCTGTAGCCGGTTTCGGCCGGATTTTTTTTCAGCTGAAGCGACATCTAACCCGCGCGCGCCGCCTGCCGGAGAATCGCCGCAGGCACGCGCACAGCACAGTGGAATGTGACGCGCGCTTCAAAGCACCAATCAGGAAGAGGCCAGATATGGTTACGTCATCAATAGTTACGTTCTATTAGCAGTTGTGTAAAAACGTGCATCTAAAATAGTCTTTTTATATATATGTGTAAAAACAGAACATCTGCTATATAAAGGATGAGTTCCTATGCTTTGAGAGATCATAAACTCATCCTTTTAAGTTTTACAAAGCTTTAAGTTAAATTCCCACAAGCTGCAATTTATATTTACAAATAAATTAGCTTTTTAATTTATGTTTAGCACATTTAATCAGAAAGAAATGTATTTACACACAGGATTAATCATTATTCCATTTCCATTATTAGAGTTGATCATATTACCTAGGTTGTGCTAAAAAAATATTCTATTTCTTCTGATATTTAAAATCTCCAAACTACACAATCATGAGCCCAATGACTAAAATGGCACTAAGTTTTAAAAGGTGTGTGTATGTAGAGTACACTACTACAAAGTACACGTTATAAAATTTTATATAAAAGTATGATTAAAGGTAGCCCATAAGAACCCAATTACAGGGGTCACATACTATTTAAATGTTCCAAAAGTTCCTTTTCATTCAGTTCCGTCCTCAACTTTAACTCACTGAGCCCATAAGTGACATCAAAGGAGCATGTGAATGTGTGGACCCATGACACTTTCAAAATGATATCATGTGCCCAAGTAGTGCATGTGACAGAACTAGACAACTTCCAAGCTTGTTTGTCAAGTCAGTTTTATTCTAATTAACAATTTTATACTTGACAGCATTTCATGAACAAATTGATCAATTAAAAAAAAAAAAAAAAAAAACTTGGGCTTAGAACCCTAAAACGGTCAGAGGAAAATGACATGCAATGTCTTTTTAAAACATGATCACACAATGTGTTTGGTCTATTACACACCCCTACGATGTCCCTTTAAAGGAGAAATAAGTCTGGGCTCTTAAGGGTTAATTACATGCTACTGAGCACGAGCTTTAGAGATTTTTACTGATTTCAAAGCAACTTCAAACACTCAAGGACCAGAAAGGAGACACTGCACATTTTGTTGTTTCACGGAAAATTTTTATTGCGATATAAAAATGCAAAAGGCTGCAAAAGGTACAAAAAGTGCCATTAAAAAAAAAAGCAGTGAGAATGTTTGACACATGGAGCTGGACGGAGTCACAGGAGCTGGTGTCGGGAACGAGCACAAGATCTCTACAGTCGAGAGGTGACAAATCAAGACTGAGAGAAATAGAAGGTATACAGAGTGATTATACACATTAGAAAGTCCACACGTGAGTGTGAACGCCTTGTCCATGAATCGCTTAGGTGGGTAACAATACAGCAGAACTCAAGTGTAAATCTAAAAAGAAAAAAAAAAAAAAAAAGTGCTAAATCGATAAAGCAGAGCATTTTAATGTAAAGGGATACACACGTGTTAAGTGTTAACATACAACAGCATGAACAGTTTCACATGAAATCTGGCAACCCAGTGTAACAAAATGACTAACGGAGTGATTTTATTCTGGCACCCCTCGGTCCCTCAACCCAGGAGCTTACAGTAAACCGTGTGCAGGGTGGATCCCAGTCTGATCAAATCTAGTAATTTATTCCATTTCCTAATAACCAGACAAACAAGATAAATGTAATCAAGTGCAATGCTATACTGGTGAGTAAAAAGTGATTATGTGAAAATGTAAATACACTCTTAGAGCAAAATGAAGAAATAAAAAAAACAAAATTGTGCCATGAATTAAGTGGTGTGGATAAAGATAAGTGTGAGACTAGACCACGGTCTGCACCAGTACAGGTGGTTTTTAAAGAAGTGGAAAGTCACTACACAGCTAGACTCAAGCGTTTAAAGGGTCGTTAAGCAAACTGCGGAGGAGGGAGTATTAAATAATCTGGCAACTCTCTTCTGACCATGTGAAAATTAGGACTAAAGCAGGAATAAAGGCCATACTGGCCATACTGGTCTGGAGCGATCTGATTGGCTGTTGGCTCAGGTTGTTACTCAGGTGTGGTCTCCGATGCCTCGCTGGACACGTCCATGTCCTCCTCGCTGTCCAACCCTCCACGGACCACACGGCGAACGTTGATGGGAAAATCACCGCCGCGCCTGAGAGTGTGTTACAGACACAGCACACACACACACACACAATTAAACCCTCATTGCTTAACCAAGATCAGTCCTTTAGATGTGTGCATGTGTGTGTTTGAAAACCTGAGTTTGCTCTTCAGTGTGCTGACTTCACGGTTCATGGCATCGCTAGCCTCCGTGGCGTCCTCCAGCTCTCTCTGTAACTTCCTGCGGGAGGCGTTAGCGCGCGTCGCTTCTTCCTCCGCCTCCTCCAACTGACGCTTCAGCTGCTTCATACGAGAGTTGGCCTTCTCCATCTACACACACAAGAAATGAAGTGAATATGCATGTTCAGAAAGAAAGGAAGGAACCAATTAAGGGAGGGAAAAAAAAAAAAAAAAAAAGAGACTCCGCCCATCTCATTAAACGGCGGTTTGATTAATCCAGCACACTGATTAGTGACGTACGTGTGGTTCTGGTCTCACCTGGTCTTTAAACTGATCACTGTTCCGTCTCTCCTCCTCCACCTGCAGCAGAACCTCCTTCACCTTCTTCTCCATACGACGCACCGACTTCGCAGTCTGCTGCTTATCCCTGACACACACACACACACACACACACTCTCATCAGTTCTATATTACATTAATACTCCTCTAAAACACTGGAGATCACTGACAATAATTGTGAATGTGTGAGAGCTGTACTTAGACTCCTGCTCCAGCTGTTCCTCCAGCTGCAGGATTTTGGCCTCCAGGGCGGCGATAGTGGACTTGAACTTGGATTTGACCGAGCCTTCGAGCTCCTGCAGTTTGGCCTTCAGGTCCTTATTCTGTCTCTCCAGCTGCTGTCGAGCCGTCTCGCTCTTCTGAGCCGTGCTGCGCTCGCCTGCTAGCTCTGTGCTCAGAGTGTCCACCTGTACACACACACACACGCATTAGAAGCAGGTTCAAACAGATGATACATTCAACAAATCAAACCTGCTGTCTGAGTGCAGGATAGGTTATAAAAGCTGACTGTAGAGTCTCCATGTTTATTAAAGCCCAGACTAACAGACGTGTGTGTGTGTGTGTGTGTGTGTGTGTGTGTGTGTGTGTGTGTGTACACACCTGTGCATTAGCTTTCTTTAGTTGCTCATTAACGAGATCGATGCTGCCCTGCTCCTCCTCCAGTTCTTCCTCCAGCTGAGCGATGCGAGCCTCCAACCTCCGCTTCTCTTCCATCAGCCCAGACCTTATACACACACACACACACACACACACACACACACACACACGTTTAAAATGGTTCTTTTACTCATTTTCTTTCCTTTTATTGCTTTGATTAAAAAAAAAAAAAAAGGGCCAGATAAAACAGGAGAGCAGGAAAATGACAATATAAAAATCACTTAAAAATCATCTTAATCTTTGATTTCAAAGAGATTTACATCTTGGAGTTGGAGCTGGTGACTTCATCATGCATCTCGTCTCTCTCCTGCTGGATCTGCTTCTTACTGCGATCAGCTGCAGACAGGTCCTGGGGACAAAGGGGGACAGGGAGGCGGGTGGTGACATGATCATAAGGTGAAGTGGGAGACAGGGGGAGGACAAAGATGGGGACAGAAAGGTTCCCCACACACACACACACCTCATGTAGCTGCATGTTTTCAGCCTCCAGACTCTTGAGTTTGCGTTCGTTCTCTTTGGCGGCGTTCAGTGCTGTGTCTCTCGCCGCTCGGAGCTCGTCCACGTCCCGCAACTGATCCTTTACCTGAGCCTACACACACACACACACACTGTCTTAGAACCATAAAAGTTATAAGTAATACACACTTCTTGACGTGTGTGTGTGTGTGTGTGTGTAACCTGTAGTTTCTTCAGCTGTCTGAGCGCTTCATCGCGAGCCTTATTGGCCTGGTCGATCTGAGCCTCCAGGTCAGACAGGTCGAGCTCCAGCTTCTTCTTCGCTGCTACGGCAACAGCTCTCTGCTTCCTCTCGTCCTCAAGCTCCGCCTCCATCTCACGTGCCTACACGAACGTTTCATGAACACGCACTAGATCAGACACTTCAGATAGATCACATGACTAGTGATGAGACAGACGGGTCACCTGTTTCATCAGCTGTTTCCTCTTCTCCTCTCCGAGCTCGTCTCGTCCCTGCAGGTCTCGCTCGAACTGAGCCTTCATGGCCTGCAGGTTGACCTCCAGACGGAGCTTCGCGTCTTCAGTCAGCTGCAGCTCGTCCTCCAGCTCCTCCACCTGCAGCTTCATCTCCTCCAGCTGCTGCTCCATCGCTCGTTTAGCACGCTCCAGCTCGTGGACCTACACACACACACACACACGTTATAAATTAAATGGAAGATCAGACTGAAAATCCAGCGTTATTCTCAGATCATAACTGAAACTCTCAGGGATTAACAGACACAACAGGTCAGATTTTATTAGAAATAATCCCAGATGTAGGAATGCCAATTAAAAGACTTTTTGATCAATACATTAAGACATGTCACTTGACTCGTTAATGTAAACATGTCGCTATAAAGATTTTATTTTGTAATGTCCTAATCATTTAAAGAACCTCACAGCCAACCTGCAGTACCTTCATGCCCCACCAGGTGGCCACGGCATACACTTTGGGAAGAACCGATCTAGAGTTTTATTACGTACGCTCTTGCCGACGTCGTCTTTAGAAGACACGAGGTCCTCCATCTCCGTTTTGAGGAGTTTGTTGGCTCGCTCCAGTTCGTTACGCTGCTCCTGCAGAGCCTCGAGATCCCGAGCCAGAGTCAGAGCCTTGGTCTCCTTCTCGCGCGCCTCGGCCTCCGCCCGGTCTCGCTCCTCGCTGTAACGAGCTGAAACGCTCTTCTCCTCCGCCAGCATCTACACACAGACACGAGAACCTGATTCACACTGCTGGAGACGGAGAGGAAACTCCATGAGCTTAAGGACTCCCCCGTACCTGGTCGAACTTCTTCTGCTTCCTCTCGAGCTCCTGGACGATCTGCCGCAGTTGATCCTGAGCCACCAGCAGGTCGTCAAGCTCCCGCTGCAGACGCACCTTGGTCTTCTCCAGCTTGTCGTAGGCGGAGCATTTCTCCTCCAGACTCTGGTTCAGGTTCTCCACCTCTCTCTGCAGCTTCCTCTTCCCTTCCTCCAGAGTCTCCTGGTTCGCTGCTTCCTGCTCCATTTTCTTCTTGATCTCGGCTAACTACAGGATGATAAAACAGGGCGTGGCTCAATGGGGCGGGGCGGGATTTAAAGGGACGCGTGAACGGAGGCAGGGCTGAAGCGTTCGTTACCTGTGCCTGAGAGGAGTGAAGCTGTTTCTCCACACTCTTCTTCCCCTCCTCTTCCTCCTCCAGCAGCTCCTTCAGGCGGTTCTGTTCGTCCTCCAGCTGACGCAGCCGCGTGTTCAGAGCTAGCTTCTGGCGCGTCTCCTCCTGCAGCAGACCCTGAACACACACACACACACACACACACACACCAGAGACACCTCGCGTGAGCCTTTATTCCCTGGTGAACTGCAGCGGGTCGGCACTCAGTCCATCACACACACACACGTGTTTTAGAATAACACTAACAATCAGCTTATTTCAGGTTTTAATGTTCCAGTGTTGCGCGCCCATGTGTGTGTGCGTGTGTGTGTGTTACCTGCGTGTCCTGTAGCTGAGACTCCACAGATGAGCAGTCTTTAGTTGCTTTGATGGACTTGCTCTCCATTTCAGACAGAGTGCTGCTCAAACTCTCCAGCTCCACCTGAACACACACACAGAGAGGTAAGAGTCTCACACACACACACACACACACACACACACACACACGAGTGAGAGCGGTCGTTATGTGTAACGAGTGATCATCAGGTTAACGACCTGCATTTTGCTCATTTTCTCGGCCATGTCCTTGCGCTGTTTCTCGCTCTCGCTGTGTTTGAGCTGGAACTCCTGCAGCTGAGCCTCGGCCTTCTTCCTGCGGTGTTCAGAATCGTTTCTGCTCTGAGTGACGGACTGGAGCTCGATCTGAAGCTCACTGCGCTCACTCTCCAGGGCCTGCTTGGCCTTCTCCACCGACGCCTTGGTCTGAGGGACAGAGAGCGCGAGAAGATGGAAAAATAAGAGAAAGGTATTTTATTCTTCACTTATTGTGCACGTGTGTGTGTGTGTGTGTGTGTGTGTGTACGCCCTTTTACCCTCTTGGACTGTTCCAGCTGTTCATTAAGCTCTTCAAAAGCCTGTGTGTGTTTCTGCCGCATTTCGGTCAGGAGCTGCTCGTGACTTTGAGCTTCTTCCTCCAGAGTTTTCTTTAACTGAGCCACCTCCGTCTCCCGTTTAGCTCTGTGTCACACACACACACACACACACACACACACACACTAATAAGTTTTTAATCCTAGAGTGTTTGCAGTAACTCTAAAGCTGAAGCCTCTCTCAGTCCCGTGTGTTATTCATGTACCTGAGCTCCTGCTGAGCGGCCGTGGTGTCCAGCGTGTCCTCCAGCTCGCTCTTCAGCGCCTCCAGCTCCTCGCTCAGGTCCCGTCTCTGTTTCTCCGTCTTACTCCTCGCCGCTCTCTCCAGTTCCAGATCCTCCTGAAGCTCCGTCACCTGGGCCTCCAGCTCCCTCACGCGCTTCTGCGCTGCATTTTTCAGGGACGTTTCCTGCTCTATCCTGTAGGGGGCGACACAGGATCATATACACAGGACATGATAAAACTCTTCAGCTAACCACCAGGACAACTCCAGTAGTTAAAACAAGGAAGAAAAGACATGAAGTTCCAGACGTCTGGGAAAAAAAATAATCAAACCAGGTGTGACTGAAACCAGCCAATCAGGAGTGAGTACCTGGCCAGCGCAGCCTGTAACTCCTCCTCCTTTTTGGCGAGCTGTGCCCGGAGTTCAGCGATCTGAGCCTGGAGATCCGCGAGGTGATCGTTCAGCTCGGTGGTGTCGCCCTCCAACTTCCTCCGGTTCTTCTCCAGCTCCATTCGAGTCTTTTCCTCCTTCTTTAGACGGTCTACAGACAGAGACAGACATGTAAATGATGTCCTCCGTGAGACTCCTCTGCAGTGAGACAGGTGCGGTGGTTCTCACCCTCCAGGTCGGTGATCATGGCCTCATGTTTGTTTTTCAGTTTCTGTAAACTCTTAGATTTCTCCTCTTCTTCAGCCAGGTTAGAGCTGAACTCAGAGATCCTCTCCTCCAGCTGCTTCTTCTCCTGCGCGCACACACACACACAGATTGGAGACACTGCCCATGTATCTGCAGCTCCATCGCTCTAAAAGCTTTGACCTGTGTACTGGTGTGTGTTTAATCCCGCGTGTTGCGTGTGCTTAAGATCTTTGAGAACCTTGGAGAGCTTGGTGTTCTGGTCGTCCAGGACCATGATGTCCTCCTCCAGCTTCTTCAGTTTGGCGTCAGTGGTCACCTTCTCCAGCTGCAGTTTCTGCCGTGCCCCTTCCTCCTCATCCAGCTGCTGCTCCAAATCCTGACACACACACACACAGGTCATCCCTCACCATCACCATCACCCCCATCATCACCACCCCAGATTTCCAACTCACCGCGATGTTCTGCTGCATCTTCTTCCTCTCATTCTGCAGATGAGTGACACGCTCCTCCTCCTCCTCCACACGGTTCTCCAGGTCATGTAGGATCTCCTCCAGCTCCTGCTGCCGAGCCGCCAGCCGAGATCTCATCTCCTCCGCTTCGGCGCACAGCTCCGTCTCCGCCTGCAGCTGCTCCTGTAGAGCCTGCTTCTCCATGTTCAACTGAGGGACACGCAGACGCGACACACCACGAGTCACGGGTTTAACTCGTACCTCCCTCTCACAGGATCAGGAAGAAGAGCATTTGGTTTTTTACCTGCTGCTGTTTGGTCTCGTAGTCGTGCAACTGTTGTTCAAACTGCTGCTGTTTCTCCTTCACGATCTGCAGCTCCTCCTCCTTCGCCAGCATCTCCTCCGCTTGGCGCGTCACCTGGAGCAGAGGCTTCACCTGCACACACACAGAATTAGTGACGCTCTAGCAGTCCAGGGGCACGAGTGTGTGTGTGTGTGTGTGTGGAGGAAAAGCTAACCTTAGTGAAGAGTCGCCACCACTGCCAGTTCCTGAGCTTCAGATAAGCAGCGCAGTTCCTCTGGATCACTCGCATTGCCGTGAGCTGCTGCTGACGCTTAGCAAACGCCCTACACACACACACACACACACACACACACACACACACTTAACCAGTCTGCACAACCATTCCACAAGTATTGAAGTAATTAATTGAACCAATGTATTAATCGATCACACTCCCGTGTCTTACTTGCGAGCCACGTAGCCGCGACACCAGGCCTGGAACTTGAGGATGACGTCAGTGATCTTGAGGTCGCGCTCCTCCTCCAGGTGAGCCAGGACCCCGGCGCGGAAAAACACTTTGCTCTGTCCGATCCGGTACAGATTAGGGTCCAACTCCAGAGCTTTAATCTGAGGACAAACAGGAAGTGAATCAGTGACTGATACATCCACTCGGAGCTGAAGGTCAGCGCTCACAGCGATGTGGGAACAGTACGACTCTCGTTAATGATGAAACCCACCATCAACACACACGCCTGTTTACCGTCCATGAAGCCTTTAGGGATGGCGTTGGGAGTGAGCAGCTCGTACCTGGGAGAAGAGGAGCGTTACTACAGCGATAAAGGACAGGAGCTGAACATGTGCAAGGCTAGACGGAACACACACACAGTTTAATAGCACAACATGCAAAAGACTTAGTGTGTGTGTGTGCGCGCGCGTGTGTGTGTGCACCTCTGTCTGAACTCCTGGAAGATGATGCGGTTGGGGAAGCCCTGTCTGCAGATCCTGATTCCCTCCAAAACACCGTTACACTTCAGCTGATCCAGGACCAGGTGAGGCTCCAGTTTCCCCGCCTGGGTGATCGGGGTGGGGGGTGAAGTTGAGTGAAATCTGGCAACCCTAGTTCAGTATTTTTTTTTTATTATTTGCCGTGTTAGGAGACTCGTACCTTCTTCTCGTGGTTGGGGATGATGCAGCGGACGAAGTTGGGGTTGGTGTTTCTCAGCGTGGTCATCAGGTTGGAGAGCTGCTCTTTATAAAGCTGGCCCACCGTCCGGAACATTCCCTTACGGGTCTTAAACGCCCCGTGGGCGGAGTCCGCCATTCCTGCAACTTTATCCAGTCCCACGATCCGGTCCACTGAGAGGAAGAGAAGGAGGGACGAGTGAGCTTGACTTGACTAGCGACTCCTTCACTCATGCAGCAATGTGAGGGAAGTTAAACCAAAGTGAAGTGTTACAGAAACACAGGAAGTAAATCGGTCTCACCGTCCTGCCAGAGTTCAGACACAAACTTGTCTGAGGACTGATTGAGCATCGTCGTTACGTTATCATTCAGAGGATCCATGTTCTTCATCAGCCACTCCACTGCCTTATAGTCCACCTGTGGGAGAGAGAGGGGGAGGTGAGCCATCCATCACATCACTCCTACCCATTCAACCTAAACTTTCTAATCAACTCATCCATCAAACATCTCCAATCCCTCCATCTCCACCTTGCCAGCATAGTGGATGATACAGAAGTCCGAGTCGTCCTTCAGCTTCTTTGGTTTCTGGAATTTGGGATGGTTCCCCTGCTCCTGCACCAGCTTGTCCACAAACGTCTTATCTGTCGCTTTGGGGAACCAGCACTCCTCGTCCAGCAGCGCCAGGATCCCTGGAGGACCGGCCTGAAGAACAGAGGTCAGAAATATCGCTTAAAGCATCACAAACCCTCAGAGTTCAGCACGAGCTGCAGCTCCATGGAAGTCCTGGTCCTGTACTCACGGGCCTCTCGATGAGGTCGATGCAGGGCTGCAGGTCGAGCCCGAAGTCGATGAAGCTCCACTCGATGCCCTCGCGCTGATACTCCTCCTGCTCCAGGATGAACATGGTGTGGTTGAAGAGCTGCTGCAGCTTCTCGTTAGTGTAATTAATACACAGCTGCTCAAACGAGTTTAACTACAGAGAGAGAGAGAGAGAGAGAGAGAGAGAGAGAGTGAGTGTGTGTGAATGTTACATTCATTCCTGCATCAGAATCTAAAGTCATCATTAAGCTGACGGTATAAATAAACGACAGCATGGTGTAGAAGGGTGTTTAGACTGAAAATAAAAAGTGACATCAGCACGCTAAATGAGACGCGCGGTTCAGGAACACCCATTACCTCGAAGATCTCGAAGCCGGCGATGTCCAGGATGCCGATGAACGACGCCCCCTGGCGTTTGGTTTTGTCCAGAGCTTTATTAATGCGAATCACGAGCCAGCGGAAGAGACGCTCATACATGGCCTTGGCTAAAGCTTCCACCGCGAACTCCGCCTGTTCCTGCGTCTGCGCTTTCTGCACGAAATCACGGCCCACTTTGATCCGTGGAGAGAGGATGGCACGCACAAAGTCAGTCACGTTCATGCCCAGCAGGTGGCAGACTTTCTGTGCAGCTGAGAGACAAAGTTGGGACGTGGGTCAGTAATCTGACGCAGCGACACATGAACCGTGGGAGAGGGAGGAGGTGTGTGTGCACGTGTGTGTGTGTTACCTGTGTCATCCGGCATGGAGGCCTGGTCGGAGTTACGCTCCTTCTTAAACATGACGTTTCCCAAATGAAGAACTGCAGACACCACCTTCAGCATACCTGAGAGAGAGAGAGAGAGAGAGAGAGACACAGTTACACATCTCTCTTAGCTTCACCTTCACTTGCTTACACATCCGCTACAAATAAATGTGGGACACACACACACCTGTCTGCTCGTCCTCAGGGATGCTCATTATCCTGAAGGCGTCCATAGTCTCACTGTAAAGGTCTTTGTCCTGCTGTCCTGCAATCGTCACCTTCCCGTTGGACAGGAAGCGATACTTCCCAAAATCCTCCAGGCACAACTCCGCTAGGGAAAGAAAAAAAAAAACAAAAAAAAAAAACAAACAAACTCAGATTCATGAAGTTCATCTTTGGAACAGGAACTAAAGGAATACAGACAGATTGAATGTCTGAAGAACAATTCTTTAGATCTCCGGAGAAGACTAACAGGAGTGTGAAGCGGCCTGGCGTCAGCTTACAGTCTACTGAGGGTCAAAGCAGCCGGTTAATCGTCTGACGTAATGCGTGCAAACAGAAAATCAGGTCCAATCTACAGCTAAGGGTCATTTAAAAGGGAGCAGACCACTGGACTAATGTGGGTCTGGAGTACAAGAGTCTGATCTAAGGCATGTCCTACAAGGGTCTAATATTGGGCACAAATGCACCGGATTAATGTCCTGAATGTGGGCAGAGTGTAACTGTGTGTAATCTAAGGTGGACACGTTTAAAAGGAGTTAAACTGAAGCAGACAAACAGCTTTACAGACGTCTGATCTAAGCTCAAGAACAGACAAGCATTAGAGAAATGAGTGAGAGAGTTACAGCGGCGTTTGTCTCCAGCTCCTGACAGCAGGTAGTAGAATATGTGGAAGGCGCGCTCTTCTTTAGCCTGTCTGATAGCACGCGACTTCTCCAACAGGTCTGATTCACAAGTCAAGGACACAAACAGCATGAGAGAGACAGACGGACAGACAGAGCGAGCGACAGACAGACAGACAGACAGACAGACAGACAGACAGACAGACAGACAGACAGACAGAGCGAGCGAGAAACAGACAGAGCGAGCGAGCGAGCGACAGACAGAGCGAGCGAGCGAGCGAGCGACAGACAGAGCGAGAGACAGACAGACAGAGTGAGTGAGAGACAGACAGACAGAGCGAGCGAGCGAGCGAAAGACAGACAGAGCGAGCGAGCGACAGACAGAGCGAGCGAGCGACAGACAGACAGACAGACAGAGCGACAGACAGACAGACAGACAGAGCGACAGACAGACAGACAGACAGAGCGACAGACAGACAGACAGACAGAGCGACAGACAGACAGACAGACAGACAGACAGAGCGACAGACAGACAGACAGACAGAGCGACAGACAGACAGACAGAGCGAGAGCGCGCGACAGAGAGAGAGAGAGAGAGAGAGAGAGAGAGAGAGAGAGAGAGAGCGCGTTCTGCTGTTAAAGAGTATCTGTGAGGAGGATACAGGTCTCGATGTTCGCTCCGACGATGTAGCCGTTCACATCAAAGTTAATCCTGATGAACTTCCCCTGTGGAGAGACGCGTTATAAACACATGAGACCAGAACCTTAAACACAGTCACTGTGATGCGCAGGAACAGTAATCATCTACTCAGGGTTACACCGTACTGCCTCAACACCACAGGAATGTGGTGTGTGTGATAGGAATGTGGTGTGTGTGTGTGTGTGAGTGTGTTTGTGTGTGTGTGTGAGTGTGTTTGTGAGATGACACTGCCAGCGAGTGTCACTAAACACAGCTAATCTTCACCCAGCTGCTGATCTGCAGGTTTTTTATTTTATCCAGTAACAGTTACACTAATCCCCGGACCTCACTGAGAATAGTGTGTTGCGCGACTCTTACGAAGCGGGACGAGTTGTCGTTTTTCACGGTCTTGGCGTTCCCGAACGCCTCCAGGATGGGATTAGCCTGCAGCAGCTGCTTCTCCAGCTCCCCCTGGTGGACAAGATAAAATGACTGAAAAAAAACGATCTGAAGGATGAAGGGATAGAAATATGGACGAGAGAAGAAGTAAAGCTTACATGTGAAAAACTGCTGCCGCTGCTCTAGAGAGAGAGAGAGAAAAAGAATGAACTCTGAACACAACAGAACAGCGGATGAACCTAAACGTGACTCCTGCAGCAGCACTCACTTGGTCTTTTTTGGTTTTGGTGGACGAGGCGACGTACGCCAGATACTGGATTACTTTCTTTGTGTTTTCAGTTTTTCCAGCTCCAGACTCGCCTCTGAGAAAAGGACAAGACAAAATAAATAAATAAATAAACAAACACATGCTGATGATGCATTAATAGCGTCAGTTCACATCAAACCATTTAAACATTTAATAAATGATTAAATCTAAGAAGTAGCGTCGCTCACGTGCACAGGATGGACTGATCCTCACGATCTACAGGAAGGAGACACGAACAAGAGACAGACACGCTTTTACTACTAATAATAATAATTTCATTGTACTCAGGTCTGTATGAGCTCAAAGCAAACAGGGGACATCACAGAATGCTGTAAATATAAATTTGCTGTTGTCATGGCGATAAACTGATGTGGAACTGTGTGTCAGTGTCCTGCTCGAGACCAACAGCTGTTTACTCGCAAAACTGTGTACTTAGGATTGTGCATTGTGTATGTGTGTGTATGTGTGTGTACGTGTGTGTATGTGTGTACCCTGCATCATGCTCCGGTACGCAGTGTCTGTGATGGCGTAGATGTGCGGAGGCATCTCGTGTCTCTTCTTCCCCTTGTACATGTTGACGATCTCCTCCGAGTAGATGGGCAGGTTTTTATACGGGTTGATGACCACACAGAACAGCCCCGAGTACGTCTACACACACACACACACCTTATTCACTCTGTTTAACACAGTCTTTAAGTGCGAGTATGTATGCATGTATGTATGTATGCACTGTGTGTGTGTGTGTGTGTGTGTGTGTGTGTGGTGAGCGGTGTATTTACGTAGATGAGGCCGGAGTAGTATCTCTCTTTGAGGTTGTGGAGCACCGACGCCTCGTTCAGGCAGGTGAGCTCGGCCATGTCCTCCACCTTGTTGAATTTGGGCGGGTTCATCTTCTGGATGTCGTCCTTGTTCACTTTGATCTTCTTGGCGGAGTCGGTGAGCTCCACGACGCACTCGTCCCCCTTCTCCTCCTTCACCGAGCCCGACTCGTACCCCAGCTTCTCGGACGGAACCCACACCAGCTTCTTGGAGGCCCAGTCGGCCTGAGCCAGGGGGTCGGTGATGGCGCTGCGGTCTCCATACAGGAAGCGCTCTGCGTCAGACATGATGGCTGGAGACACCAGAAGAGAACGAGACAATCAGGATCGCACAGTCTTGCTTCTGTTATCACGACACCATCGTTTACAAGCTAGCCACGGCTACATCCTAAACCACCTGCTAGTGAGGTGCACAATGAAAATGTCCCCGCGAGACTGGGAGGAGTTTATTCCTGAATGCGACACCGAAGCCGACTCCAGTCCTGTCGCGTCCATGGATGTTACGCTAATTCTCAGTTTTCTACTAAAGAGTTTACTGTCTCAGACATGTTGAACTTAGGACCGAGTAACAAACAGGGTTTATAAAGCTTTAGCTCCTTCATGGCACACAGGCTAACCTGAGTCAATCCTCCTCCTGCTGTTACACGCTATTAGCAATGAGCTAGCTAAGCTAAAAGGCAAGCTCACAAAGCATTAAACAAATCCATCTTGAAATTGTTTAACCTTTAACCTGTAAAGAGTTTTGCCTGGAGACACGATTAAATACACACGTATGTGGCCCACAAAACTGACAGGGAGCATGGCCACGCCTTAAAGTTACGTCGCGTGTCACAGTGCAGCACCACAACTGGGTGACCCTTAACCCTGTGGCGTGTAGACGCTGCAAGACAGGGGATTTGGGACACGACCATAACCATCAGCCAAATCCTATACTGTTCCCATCCCAGCCTCAACACTCGCAACGGCTAACACACACACACACACACACACACACACACGAGCGAAAGACCGTAAAGTATTTACGCTCAGGTGGAACATTCCAGAGCAAGTCCGGACAGAAAATGAGGGGGGGGGAGAGACAATACAAACAAAAAGACCCTACTAATTGTACCCCGCACCCGGACACACACACACACACCGCAGAGGTTTACATTGAAAATGACGATTATAAACATTCCCAAGGGACGTGTACACGTGTGTCCCAGTAACTTAAGTTTAATAAAAAGTATTTCTATAAATAAATTTAAATTAAACATAAATACAAGTCTTAAAGTATTTTTATAAATTATTTCCTCACCGTTTCTCAATAACAAGCTTGAAGCCTTTCTGCTGTTTCAGGCACAAGAGTTGCTAACTAAAAGATACCGCTAATTAGCCTGTTAGCTAATAATAAGATTAGAGGTTTGTGTGTTCATTACACATCTGACCACAAGGCATGATGGGTAATGTGCTGAAACAGTGTGTGTGCAAGAGTGTGTTTGTGAGCGATTGTGACAGAGGAACACGATGAATTAGCGTTTGTGACAGGAGTAACTAAGAAGTAAAAAAAACAGGAAGTTGCTTCATGACATTTAAACAGATGTCCCACACGATTGCACTTGTGTGTGTGTGTGTGTGTACACAACTGTTTCAAACTTCCTCTCATTTAACTTCATCACAAAAAGCACAGAGGACGAAACAGTATAAAGCCATGTTAGCATTAGCATGTAGCCAAATTATAAACACCAGAACAATAATACTACTTCATAACTAGCTAGTATGGCTAACTTACTTGAATTACCAACTCCACTAGCATGCTAAGATTAGCACTTTACTCTCAAAACACTAGCCAGACATCTTAACAAATGTCATCTTAACAGCTAGGCTAGCAAGGGTAGCACGCTAAGATTAGCATTTGATTCTCCTATCTTGGCCAAATTTCTACGAGGCAGATTAGCATTCTGCAAGTACTTTACTTTCAGCTAGTTAGTGTGTGTGTGTGAGAAACATTTAGAGTTGAACACTACACAGGGGGCGCAGTTCTCCAGCGTGGGGAACAGGAAGAGCTGTAGGAAACACTTTTTATATTGTTTCAGTTGAAGTGAAAACATTTCTTTAAACAAAACTACTTAAATGATGAGGTGAGGACGGGACACAGGTTCGGTTCAGAGAGATCCGGGTTCGAGCTGAACGGGACACACAGGGTTAAACTGACACCGAGCAACAGAGGAAAAGTCTGACTCAAAGGCATGGCCATGTTCAGACACGCACTGTGTGTGTGTGTGTGTGTGTGTGTGTGTGTTGAATGTGTATCCTGAGGGAGCTCAATCTTGGGGTGTGTCCTCTCCACATTGTCACACTCAGGGACTTTAAATGAGCTTTTAAACACAGAACAGTGATTAGTGCAGATGAACGTCACTGCATGAACCTGGTTATGAACAGAAGTTACACAGGTTCATAAGATCTAAACTCATTACTGCTTACAGGGTGAGCAGCAACTAGAGCCTCAGCATTCTACAGCCTGTTTCTCACTCACACACCGTTTACTCAGATCTCTCCTTCACACACACACACACCCCTATTAAATCTAAAATATTACAAATCAATCTCTTTTACACCAAAATCTTTTTTTAAAACCTGTACTGGGAGCAGCGAACCCATCTAGTTCTCTTATTCTGTGCATCTTCTCTTTTTGTTCTGTTAACTTTATAATTCAAGATTTTACACCTGAACCTCATATATCAGGTTTATTCTTTCAATATTGTAATTTTGGGTCTCACACACACACACACACACACACGTGTCCATCACCACCCTACTCCACTCCTGAATATTTATCATTATTATTAAACACTGGGTTAAACGCTGCACTAGTTACATCATCTGATTAGCATATACCTGTCTGCACGCGCTGTGGGTTAGCCCCGCCCACTGCACATCTCTCAGTCTAAACAGAGCTGATTACAGACCGCAGGTGAGCCACCACACACACACACACACACACACACACACCCAGGGCAAAACTACACAAACACCTCATTAGAGGGAGAGACGCGCGCATGCGCACAACACAACCCCGAACACCTTCACGCACTCACACTGAGGCTTTACCTCACACACACACACACACTCCTTACGGCGCGTGCAATTAAACAGCCGGGCGCGCGCACTAATCAGTATTCTCAGGTGTGTGTTTAATAACTGATTAAAGCGCGCGCGCACACACACACACACACACACACACACTCCACTATAGAACATTACAGTTACATCAAAAAACACGAGAAGGTTAAGAGTTAACACACAGTTTTATAAAGGGGTGTGTGTGTGTGTGTGTGTTATGAGCTTACCTCTACGTGTGTGTTCAGTGTCTCTTCTCTCCGAAGTGTGTGTGTGAGTGTGTGTGTGTAAGAGCTGAAGTTACTCAGCAGCAGCAGCGGTTCCCCTCCACTTCCTCTCTGTGTCTCCACTGCCTGTCTCCCTCACCGCTCATGGGCGGGGCTTAATAACACCTGGCCACGCCCACTCGCCCTGCCTCTGCCCTGGATCTGCGAATCTGATTGGCTGCTGTCTTTACCTGCGGGTTACTGAATTCAGGTTCGGACTCAGAGGCAGATTTTAACAACGCACAGCTTTACAGAAAGATCTAAACAACATAAACTCCACAAACTCCACAAACACCATAAACTCCACAAACACTATGAACTCCACAAACACCATAAACTCCACAAACACCATAAACTCCATAAACTCCACAAACACTATAAAATTCATAAACTCCACAAACTCAAACATTATAAACTCCATAATCTCCACAAACACCATAAACTCCACAAACATCATAAACACCATAAACTCCACAAACTCCACAAACACCATAAACTCCACAAACTCCATAAACACCATAAACACCATAAACTCCATAAACTCCACAAACACCATAAACTCCACAAACATCATAAACACCATAAACTCCACAAACTCCACAAACACCATAAACTCCACAAACACCATAAACTCCACAAACTCCACAAACACCATAAACTCCACAAACACTATAAACTCCATAAACACCATAAACTCCACAAACTCCACAAACACCATAAACTCCACAAACACCATAAACTCCATAAACTCCATAAACTCCACAAACACTATAAACTCCACAAACTTAAACACTATAAACTCCATAAACTCCACAAACTCAAACATTATAAACTCCATAATCTCCACAAACACCATAAACTCCACAAACTCCATAAACACCATAAACTCCACAAACACCATAAACACCATAAACTCCATAAACTCCACAAACACCATAAACTCCACAAACATCATAAACACCATAAACTCCACAAACTCCATAAACACCATAAACTCCACAAACACCATAAACACCATAAACTCCATAAACTCCACAAACACCATAAACTCCACAAACATCATAAACACCATAAACTCCACAAACTCCACAAACACCATAAACTCCACAAACACCATAAACTCCACAAACACCATAAACTTCATAAACACCATAAACTCCACAAACACCATAAACACCATAAACTTCATAAACACCATAAACTCCACAAACTCCACAAACTCCACAAACCCGATAAACTCTATAAACACCATAAACTCCACAAACACCATAAACTCCATAAACTCCACAAACACTATAAAATTCATAAACTCCACAAACTCAAACATTATAAACTCCATAATCTCCACAAACACCATAAACTCCACAAACATCATAAACACCATAAACTCCACAAACTCCACAAACACCATAAACTCCACAAACTCCATAAACACCATAAACACCATAAACTCCATAAACTCCACAAACACCATAAACTCCACAAACATCATAAACACCATAAACTCCACAAACTCCACAAACACCATAAACTCCACAAACACCATAAACTCCACAAACTCCACAAACACCATAAACTCCACAAACACTATAAACTCCATAAACACCATAAACTCCACAAACTCCACAAACACCATAAACTCCACAAACACCATAAACTCCATAAACTCCATAAACTCCACAAACACTATAAACTCCACAAACTTAAACACTATAAACTCCACAAACTCAAACATTATAAACTCCATAATCTCCACAAACACCATAAACTCCACAAACTCCATAAACACCATAAACTCCACAAACACCATAAACACCATAAACTCCATAAACTCCACAAACACCATAAACTCCACAAACATCATAAACACCATAAACTCCACAAACTCCATAAACACCATAAACTCCACAAACACCATAAACACCATAAACTCCATAAACTCCACAAACACCATAAACTCCACAAACATCATAAACACCATAAACTCCACAAACTCCACAAACACCATAAACTCCACAAACACCATAAACTCCACAAACACCATAAACTTCATAAACACCATAAACTCCACAAACACCATAAACACCATAAACTTCATAAACACCATAAACTCCACAAACTCCACAAACTCCACAAACCCGATAAACTCTATAAACACCATAAACTCCACAAACACCATAAACTCCACAAACTCCACAGTACCATCATAAATCAGTCCCTGCTATATGACATCATATCAATACATCATATAAATATAACTTCACATCAGGAGAAATAAATGTGAGCCTGTACTGAGCTGGATATAACTCATTATGGAAAAAAGATCTGAAGCAATTACAACACCAATTCCAGAAAAGTTTTAAAATTTAAAATAAAATTAAAACTAAAGACCTTGAAATCACATGCACCAATATTTTATTCACATAAGAAATGTTTAAACTGAGAAAAGTTAGACTTTTATCCACTGAATGAGCTCATTTCAAATTTGGTGCTTGCTACACGTCTCCAAAAAGTTGGGACTTGGGTAACAAATGGCTGAAAAAGCAAAACATTTTGAAAAGATTGAGCTGGGAGAACATCTAACATCAGGTCTGTAACATGATTGAGAGCTAAATAAGAGATGTCTTGAAAAGGCAGAGTCTCTCAGAAGTAAAGATGTGCAGAGCCTCTCCAATCTGTGAAAGAGTGCATAAAAAGAATGTGAAAACAACGTCATCTTAATGTTAACATCATCTACAGTGTGTAACATCATCAAAAGATTCAGAGAAACTAGAGAGATCTCTGCGTAAGGGACAAGGATGAAGGCCTTTGTTGGATGCCTGTGGTCTTCAGGCTCTTAGACAAACCTGCATCCATCATCGTCATCATTGTGTCACTGAAATTACTAAATGGGCTCAGGAATAGTTCCAGAAACCACTGTCGGTAAACATTCCGCTGTGCCATCTGCAGATGCCATCTGAAGCTCTTGCATGCAAAAAGGAAGCCATATGTGAACATGGTATAGAAGAAAGTCATATGACCAAGTTCAAACTGGACATTCTTGTTGGAAATGACTGACACCGTGTCCTCTGGGCTAAAGACAAGGAGACCTTCCAACATTATCAGAGTTCAGTTTCAAAGCCAGTTCAGGAGAAGTTTTTATGGGGGTGGCATGAGTGCATACAGTATGGGGAGCTTGCATGTTTTGGAAGGTAATATGAATGCTGAAAGGTTCGGGGAAGGCCTTGTGTATTTCAGCAGGACAATGCAAAACTTCATACTCCAGCTATTACCTATAGAGAACATTTGGTGTGTCAGTAAACGAAAAATACGTAAAAGACAACCATAAACTCTTCAGCATCTGAAACTTATATCAGGTAAGAATGGGACCAAATTTCAACACCAGAAACTCCAGAACCTCATAACCTCAATGCCCAGACATCTCCAAAATGTTTTGAAAAGAAGAGGAGATGCTACACAATGGTAAACAGGTCCGTACCAACTATTATTAGACCTGTCGCAGGCATCAAATTTAAAAGGAGCTTATGAAATATTTGAAAGTCTTTTAGTTTTCATTTTATTAAAATAAAATAAAACCTCCCTACTTTTCTGATATTTGGGTAGTACACCGAGTAACATGATACATAATTTACAATGATTTACATATACGTTATTAAAAAAACAGTATCATCAATATTTTTAGTTTATTTTATCCCAGTTTTTTATTTAATTAAATTTTTTAAAATCTAAATTGTAAAACAGGTTTAAAAATAACTTTTTTTTAAGGGTGTTTTTCCAGTTTATGTTGGTTTTTTTTTAGGTTTATGAAGGAAACAGATGTTTTGTCTGATAAACTAAACACAAACACACTGTCATGTACAGTACAGTGTATCAGCATTGCAGTCTTGTGATGTAATTGAGGGAGTGGGCGGGGCTTAATGCCCACATCAGAGGTAATCTGACACTTTACACAGTGTGGTGGAGAAAAACAATAAAGTACACATTTGTTGTTGAGTTTGTGATATTTAGGTGAGTTTATGTGATTTATTAAAGCACCTTTTTTGAAAAAGTATTGACATGAAAAAGGATGCAGGACACACACTCATGCAAAGTGTTATATCTACAGATTTCACTGTTCAGTTGTGTGTGTGTGTGTGTGTGTGTGTGTGTGTTATATATAAACCTGTCTGTACATAGGTATTTACTTAAATTCTGACCTTTGGTGTTTTGCAATCAGTGTTCACTATCAGCTCAGAGAAAGTGAAGAGAATGTGTGTGTGTGTGTGTGTGTGTGTGTAAGACATAGACAGGAATGCAGTGATATGTCTGTACCTGTAGTCCTACAGTCATTTTACAATAAGTAGATTTTTTTTCTTTCCCCAATTTCAACACTGTTGTTTTTTATTTCATAATTAGTTTTTCTCCATCTCACTCCAAACTGACTTCTTATAACAACATTTTAGTTTTAATAAAACATAAATCTTATTGATCTGCTTTGAATCTTCATGTGATCATCAGTAGATTCTCTATATGGTGGAATCCAGTGCAGAAGAGACGCTCTGTGCTGATTCATTTCTGAGTAAAAGTGGTTTATTTCCTCTGGTTGTGTCTGCCCGAGGGTGCGAGTGATTCATTACACCCGGCACAAAGCAGACGCGTGCGGCAATTTCTTGCTGTAATTATTAAACAGGGCATTAAAAGTAAATTTTGCCTGTTAAAAGGGAAAAGATTTAATGAAAAAGGCTATCAGTAGGACAGGTAGGAGTTAAGGCCCAGAGGCTCCGCCCACTGCTCACACACCATCTGATGGATTTTGTACACTTTTCTGGTTCAGAATCAGCAGAAGTCTGATTATCGGTTCTCCTCCAGTATCAGCATGTGAGTGTGTTTAATAACAGTACGTCCCCGAGTCTCCAGCAAAAACTAATCTAGCGGCTCCCAGAACCTACAGAATCATTTCCAAGTTTGATTCACCCCGAATAAATGTTCCCTAAAGAGAGCGAGCGTTCCCCCAGGTGCTGTCACTGAACACCCCTTTCCACACACCCCAGTGGATCAGTTTCTGATGCTTTAGGATGTTTAGTGTGAGTTTATGTCAGTGTCAAAGGTCATCGACGTGTTTAATAGTGAGAGAAGCTGGATGGAGGAAGTGAGCAGGAGAAACAGATCTGGTGTGTTTGTTTCCTTATAGGGTAAAATCCTAACGAGGCAGCGGAGGAGGAAGAGGAGGGAGGAGGAGGGGGGAGGCGGGGGAGGGGGAGGGGAGACTCTGCGTCTCCGGAGGTGTCGAGTTTCTCCGTCTCCGAGATGAAGGACTGATAAAATGCCAGAGGCGTGTCTACACACGCTCACACACCTGAGTCAGACAGAGAGACGGGAGAACAGCTGTGTTCCACTCCTCCCCTCATCCACTCCTCCACTTATCCACTCCTCCACTCATCCTCTCATACACACCTCCCCTCATCCACTCCTCCCCTCATCCACTCCTCCACTCATCCCCTCATCCACTCCTCCACTCCTCCCCTCATCCCCTCATCCTCTCGTACACACCTCCCCTCATCCACTCCTCCCCTCATCCACTCCTCCACTCATCCCCTCATCCACTCCTCCACTCCTCCCCTCATCCCCTCATCCTCTCGTACACACCTCCCCTCATCCACTCCTCCCCTCATCCACTCCTCCCCTCATCCACTCCTCCCCTCATCCTCTCATCCACTCCTCCGCTCATCCACTCCTCCACTCCTCCCCTCATCCCCTCATCCTCTCGTACACACCTCCCCTCATCCACTCCTCCCCTCATCCACTCCTCCCCTCGTCCACTCATCCCCTCATCCTCTCATCCACTCCTCCGCTCATCCTCTCATCCCCTCATCCACTCCTCCCCTCATCCACTCCTCCACTCATCCCCTCATCCTCTCATCCTCTCATCCTCTCGTACACACCTCCCCTCATCCACTCCTCCCCTCATCCTCTCATCCCCTCATCCTCTCATCCTCTCATCCTCTCGTACACACCTCCCCTCATCCACTCCTCCCCTCATCCTCTCATCTCCTCATCCACTCCTCCACTCATCCACTCATCCACTCCTCCCCTCGTCCACTCCTCCCCTTGTCCACTCATTCTCTCGTCCACTCCTCCCCTCATCCACTTCTTCCCTTGTCCACTCCTTTCCTCATCCACTCCTTCCCTCATCCACTCATCCACTCATCCACTCCTCCCCTCGTCCACTCTTCCCCTTGTCCACTCTTCCCCTTGTCCACTCATCCTCTCGTACACACCTCCCCTCATTCACTCCTCCACTCATCCACTCATCCACTCCTCCCCTCGTCCACTCCTCCCCTCGTCCACTCATCCTCTCGTCCACTTCTCCCCTCATCCACTTCTTCCCTTGTCCACTCCTTCCCTCATCCACTCATCCTCTTGTACACTCCTCCCCTCATCCACTCCTCCCCTCGTCCACTTATCCCCTCGTCCACTCATCCTCTCGTCCACTCCTCCCCTCATCCACTTCTTCCCTTGTCCACTCCTTTCCTCATCCACTCCTTCCCTCATCCACTCATCCTCTTGACACTCCTCCCTCATCCACTCCTCCCCTCGTCCACTCATCCCCTCGTCCACTCATCCTCTCGTCCACTCGTCCTTTCGTTCACTCCTACCCTCGTCCACTCATCCTCTCATCCCCTCATCCACTCCTCCCCTCGTTCACTCCTCCCCTTGTCCACTCCTCCCCTCGTATACTCATCCTCTCGTCTACTCCTCCCCTCGTCCACTCCTTTCCTCGTCCACTCATCCTCTCGTCCACTCATCCTCTCATCCCCTCGTCCACTCCTCTCCTCGTCCACTTATCCACTTGTCCACTCCTCCCCTCATCCACTCATCCTCTCGTCCACTCATCCTCACGTCTACTCTTTCCCTCATTAATTCATCCCAACGTCCTCTCATCCCCTCATCCTCTCATCCCCACGTCCACTCCTCCGCTCATCCACTCATTCCCTCATCCACTCATACCTTCAGCCTCTTATCCCCTAGTCCACTCGTCCATTTATCCCTTCGTCCTCTTATCCCCTTATCCTCTCATCCCCTCGTCCACTCATTCCCTCATCCACTCATTTCTTCGTCCTCTCACCCCCTAGTCCACTCGTCCATTTATCCCTTCGTCCTCTTATCCCCTTATCCTCTCCTCCCCTCTTCCACTCAACCCCTTGTCTATTTATCCCTTTGTCCTCTTATTCCCTCGTCCACTCATCCCCTCATCCCTTCATTTCCTCATCCCCTTATCCCTTCGTCCTCTTATCCCCTCGTCCACTCATCCCCACGTCCACTCCTCCGCTCATCCACTCATCCCTTTGTCCACTCATCCCCTCATCCATTTATTCCTTCATCCTCTCATCCCTTTGTCCACTCCTCCTCTCGTCTACTCAACCCCTCATCTATTCATCCCCTCATCCTTTCATCCACTCCTCCCTTCATTCATTCCTTGCCAATGCAATCCATATCCTTTTCAATTTATAAATGAAGCAGCTTTAATTAAATTAACACGCAACACGCAAGGTTCATTTCGCCTGTCTCCAGTTCCACCACTAGGAGGCAACACTACTATTATTAGTTATTATTAATATTAATGCTATATAACCAATGGCCACACTGTGTAAAATGTATTTATTTTTATATTCAACATTTACAAAACCATGGACTGTCGCTACATTACACATCATCAACATAAAAACAGTAACAGCACCTAACCTGAACAGTCTAAAGAAACATGAAACTGATCATTTCTATTATGCTGAACCACACACACATGATGACATCACAAAATATTTCCACATGTGGCACGTCAAAGCCAGGTGTTAAACCTGAATAACATTAAAATATATAAACACACAAACAAGGAGTGACGTTACACACACACACACACAAATATAAAACTGCAGCTGGGTCTTTTATAGAAATATAAATATAGTTCTCTTCCTGTGTATCTCTAAAGTAAATATTACATAAGTATGGAGTGTGTGTTCATTCCTAACTGTATCAGATTTATCAAATTTTGCAGTTTTTACTATTTACATTACTCTAGTCTATTCTACCCTGTATATTTTATGTATTATTATTATGATTATGAAATTATAATAACTATTATTCTATTGGCCTCTAACAGCACTGCGATGTTACACTAGCTGTCTAGTTTAATTTCCTCTTTATTACTTAACTAATTCTATCTGTTGTTAAAAGTTCTGAAAGTTAGTTTTTTTATAATAAATAAAATAAAAATATACACATTTTCCACATTTTGATAGATCGTATTCTCATAGATTAGTTTTACCTTAAATATTAATTTTTATGAAACATATTTTTTTCATGTAATAAACAGAGTGTGATTATCAAAGGTTTTTCAGTTGAATGAGTTTTTTATATGTTGATTTTATCATAATAAAACATCATTTGCAGAATGTAATCTACTTTGTATTTGATATCAAAGTAGTTTTTAACATTTTGATTTATTTTATGATTAGCCGTAAGAGGAACACAAGAAAGTTTTTTTCTCTACGAAAAAATAGACTTTTTTTCTTACACATCTTATACTAATCCATTACACAATCATTGCTAGAAATTAATTATTCTTATATTAATAATTTTTATGCAATATAAATTGTATATATTTTTCATTTAGTTTATAAAAAATTTTTTTAGTAGTTTTTATTTACTTATTTTAATTGTAACTGAAATAATGTTATTTAATTAGTTGTGCTTCAATGATTTATTGTTTTTGACCACTTAGCTTACAATGACGTGACAGACCAAGAGTCACTTTTAGAGGGGTCAAAGTTCACGGTATCAGACGGAAACAGACGGAAAGGAATAAACACTAAAAATTAAATGTAACATGGAGAAAAAATATATAAATAAAAAATATGTACAGCGACTGTGACAGACAGCAGCTCTGGCCTGTTACAATCCGGTTTGTCATGATTCCCCGTGTCCACTCGCACTGTCCACTCCCCCTAGTCTTAATTTTAGTTCTAACACATAATTGAGGGCCCATCTGAAATCTTGTGCTCTGTAGTGCACTAGCCTACCTTTAGTGCACTAGCATGTTGACTCAGTGAGACTCAGTGAAACTCAGTGAGATAAAGTGCACTACTGATTCTGTGAGTGTAAAGGTGAGGGGTGTTGGAGGGGAGTCACCTTGTAATTAATAACAATATGCATGAATATGATATGAGGAGGAGGGGACTGGGCGGGGCTATGTACAAGTAGAGTAACAGATGAGTGGAGGATTACACGGCACTAGTAAGGGGACGACGGGATTGGACGAGAACATCAGGAGGGGCGGAGAGTAAATAACGCTGATCATCATGTGACACCTGAGAACGAAGTGCCTGAAACCTACAGAGAGTAAGACAGGTGGAGAGAGAGAGAGAGAGATAGGAGAGTGAGAGACAGACAGACAGAGAGAGATTATAACATGTTTAAATCACTTATGGTCCGAGCTAAAATATTCAACAGCAGGAAGGAAAATGAGCTTGTTTTAATGGTCATGTGACTTTAAAAAAGGGTGGGGCAGGAACGGGCAAGTGTTTGATATCTATTAGTGGGTCATCATAGTATGGTCCCCTTACACCAAGCTCAGCCCCACCCACACGATACTTCGTCCCACTGCAATACACTAAGTCCCACCCACACTACACTCAACCACACCCTCATGACACTTACGCTTAAAATAATCCACCCACTATACACTTACCCAATGCACTCCAATAACCCCTACACTACACTCAAACCTTTTCACACTACACTCACCCCTAAAACACTAAACTCACCCTCATTTACACTAAACTCGTCCTCAACTCACTATACTCACCACTCACACACTATACTCACCAACACTCACACTATACTCACCACTCACACACTATACTCACTACTCACACTTATACTCACTACTCACACACTTATACTCACTACTCAAACACTTATACTCACTACATACACACTTATACTCACCACTCACACACTTATACTCACTACTCAAACACTTATACTCACTACTCACACACATACTTACTACTCACACACTTATACTCACCACTCACAAACTTATACTCACCACTCACACACTTATACTCACCACTCACACACTTATACTCACTCTTCACACACTTATACTCACTACTCAAACACCTATACTCACTACTCAAACACCTATACTCACTACTCACACACCTATACTCACTACTCACACACGTATACTCACCACTCACACACTTATACTCACCACTCACACACTTATACTCACTACTCACACACTTATACTCACTACTCACACACTTATACTCACTATTCACACATACTCACTACTCACACACCTATACTCACTACTCACACACTTATACTCACCACTCACACACTTATACTTACCACTCACACACTTATACTCACCACTCAAACACTTATACTCACTACTCAAACACTTATACTCACTACTCACACACTTATACTCACTACTCACTTATACTCACCACTCACACACTTATACTCACTACTCACACACTTATACTCACTACTCACACACTTATACTCACTATTCACACATACTCACTACTCACACACCTATACTCACTACTCACACACTTATACTCACCACTCACACACTTATACTCACCACTCACACACTTATACTCACCACTCACACACTTATACTCACTACTCACACACTTATACTCACTACTCACACACTTATACTCACTACTCACACACTTATACTCACTACTCACACACTTATACTCACTACTCACACACTTATACTCACTACTCACTTATACTCACTACTCACACACTTATACTCACTACTCACTTATACTCACTACTCACACACATACTCACACAGTTATACTCACTACTCACACACGTATACTCACTACATACACACTTATACTCACCACTCACTCACTTATACTCACTACTTACACACTTATACTCACTACTCACACACTTATACTCAATACTCACACACTATACTCACTACTCACACACTATACTCACTACTCACACACTAAACTCACCCCCAACCACACTATACTCACTACTCACACTTATACTCACTACTCACTACTCACACACTTATACTTACTACTCACACTTATACTCATTACTCACACACTTATACTCACTACTTACACACTTATACTCACCACTCACACACTTATACTCACCACTCACACACTTATACTCACCACTCACAGACTATACTCACTACTCACACACTAAACTCACCCCCAACCACACTATACTCACTACTCACACACTATACTCACTACTCACACACTTATACTCACTACTCACACACTTATACTCACCACTCACACACTATACTCACTACTCACACACTAAACTCACCCCCAACCACACTATACTCACTACTCACACACTATACTCACTACTCACACACTATACTCACTACTCACCACTCACACACTATACTCACTACTCACACACTATACTCACTACTCACTACTCACACACTTATACTTACTACTCACACTTATACTCATTACTCACACACTATACTTATCCACACCCACACTACACTCACCACTTATTTACTATACTCACCCCCTATCCCACATTATACTCACCTCCACCCACACTACACTCCCTTACCTGAAGTTTACTTAACTTTTCGAGTGGACTCTCTACGCTGGGTATAGTGAGGGGGGGCAGTTCAGATGGAGGTGGAGGAGGAGGTGGAGGTGGAGAGAGCACGACAGGTACAGATGCAGGGCGCAACTTCTGTTGAAAATTATTAATCACACACGTCACCTGCAGAGAAAAAGCAAACACACACTTATCCGCGTTAATGATCTATATTTCATAATAGCAGCACTACAGTGAATCCGTCTCCTCACCAGAAACATTGCAATCGCACCCCCTGTGACGAAACCTGCCAGAACATCAGACCAGTGGTTGCGGTACTCGGTCACTCTGACCACACCCACCATGATAGCCAATGAGATTACGGCGAGACTCAGAGTAGGTGTGGCTAAACGCGTACCTTTTGTCTTACATGCCAAGGTTATGTACATCTGTGGAAAAAACAAAACAAAACCTGAATATCAGCGTGTGTAAACAGTCAACAAAGTCACACAGTGACATGACATGGATTCACTACAGTTACCACCGTATGGGGCAGTTCTGTATGGGGCAGTTCCGTATAGGGGCAGGTTGGGTAAACTGTATTTTTACAAACTTTGGATACTTTCCTGAGTTCCCAGAACCAGTGAGAAGGTTCTCAGGGGTGATCTCAGGGGTGATGCATGGCGTGGTGTTTAGAGTGAATACTTAGAGTAGAAGATGGTCTGAACAGGGGGTGTCGTCTGGTAGTAAGGTGTGGTAGTGGTGTACTGGTATAGTATTTGTAGTGGTGCATTGTGGGTAATGTCTCACGGCGGTGTACACGGCGCAGTAGGTGCTCAGTGCAGTGTCTTTAGATGGGAAGGACTTGCGGGCGGAGGTGATGATGGAGGGATTCCCCCGACACGCCCTCTTCTCACTGATGTACTGCAGCGGAGACCGGCAGCCCAGCGCCGTGTAGTTCGGGCGACACACCGACAGGAAATGAGGTGTCTGACTTCCTGTGACTACCTGACCAGCATTGGCGAAGATGGTGGTGACAAAGAGACCGAAGGAGTAAATGCCTGAACGGATGGAGGGAAAGGAGGAAGTGCGCACCAATCAGAAGGACAGATGATTAATATCTAATTAATATGTAATTAATATGTAAATGCGAGGTGTGTTTTATTTACCCAGGAAGCGGACAATGCGGCGCAGCATGGGGCTGAAATAACAGCAGTCTGCAGTGACGATGGTCTTCTCCTGACGGGACTCGGGCTTGGAGAAGAACGCCGCTACCTCACCGATCAGGATCTGCAGGGGGAAAAACACACACACACACACACACACACACACACACACACACACATACACACAGTCTCTTAATGATAAAGATACTGAAACAGAACACTCTGATGCTTTGGTGTTTGTTTGCACATTAATGAAAAAATAGATAACTTCATACTGACGGTGATGGTGGGAATGGCGGTGACGAGCGAGTAGACGAGTGCGGGCGGGGCTCGACTGGCCTCCTCGGGTCCCGGGTATGGGCGGGAGAAGGTCCGGTCGAAGCAGAAGAAGCCTCGCAGGTGGACGGGGAATGTGTCGGTGTACTCAAAGTAATATGCCAACAATACCACGGCCGACATGATGACCAGCTGCACACACACACACACACACACACACGCACATACACACACACACACACAGGATCAGAGTGATTAAAGGTTTAAACCCAGAAAGTGAGGAAGTCAATGCTGCTAAAGTTCAGACACGGATAAAGAGAAAAAGGGAACGAGAGAGAGAGAGAGAGAGAGAGAGCGATGACTTCCACCTGCTGTCATCTTTCTGTGGCCTGGGTTTCTGTTTAGCATAGTTTACACACACACACACACGCAGCAGATGGCGAGAAAGTCAAAATGGAAGTCAAACTATTTTATAGAGAGAAAGGGGGAAAAACAGACATGGACTCGGTTATGGATTTCAGGTCAGGCAGCTTAGACTGATAAAGGAAAGTTAATAAATAGACAGGTGTATGGACAGACAGGTGGATGGATGGAGGAGTTGATGGACAGACAGGTGTATGGACAGACAGGTGAATGGACAGACAGGTTAATGGACAGACAGGTTAATGGACGGACAGATGTGTAGACAGTACATGTGAATGGACAAACAGGTGTATGGACAGACAGGTGTATGGACAGACAAGTGGATGGACAGACAGGTGTATGGACAGACAAGTGGATGGATGGACAGGTTCCTCTGGAGGCAGGAAGTTCTCCTGAAGTAAAAACTCATTGTTCTTAAACCGTTCCTGTTTCCAGCTACTGTACACACTAAAGAACCGCCTCAGGTCCTAGATTTAACTTGTGTGTGAGTGTGTGTGTGTGTGTGTGTGTGTGTGTGTGTGTGTGTGCGTGCGTGCATGCGTGTTCTGTGAGAGGACATTCTAAGTGTGACTGATGCTGAAAAAAGGTGTAACAATGTAAGTCTGAGTGTAATTCTATAAAATACCTACGTTGTAGTGACGTATAGTGTATAGAGTGTCTGCCATCTGCTGGATAATCTCAGTACTGCAGCCTTTTAAATATATACTAGTGTTGGTAAAAGAAAAGAGTTCTAGATGTAGTCAAAAAGAATCTTCTGATCTTTAATGTAATCAGTGATATTATTATTATTACTATTATTATTATTACTTTTATTATTATTATTATTATAATTATTTGAGGTTGAAGCCCACGTCCATGTCTGTGTGTCTCTCTGTACAGCAGAACTCTCTGTCTAACTTATTAATACAAAGAAATCCCATTCTGTAAGGTTGAGTATCTGACGCCTTGTTTACACTAAGTTGTCCTTCTTTGGTGCTCAGACAAATACACTCCCTGTTCGGTAATCGGAGAGTGAATCACAGATGAGAAATGGAAAAAGTAGATCAAAGGATAAAGATGAAGTTTTGTCTTAAAACCACTCCAGCGTGTTAAAATTCACTTATACCACTTCAGCGCTGTTATTTCAGCCAAAGTGAAAATATGAACTAATCCCAGTCAAAATATTCACTTTATCTTTTCTAATTAATATCTATTGGTGCAGGTGTTTGTTTACATTGAGACAGTAGGGCATTAGGAGATTATTTTACAGTAGATTATTAAATCCCACACATAACTGTTCATAACATCACTTTTACTCCACATTTAGATTCACTGATGGTGCGAGGTTTAGTTTTCATAGTGTACGTCCCATTTATTTATAGAGACAAAACATTTCTTTTACTTATATAGATGTCATCTTCTGTTAATCTACTGATAGTGAAATAGTTTGTTCTCTTAAACGTAGACAAAGTGAAAAACTTTATATATTTTAATAAAACATTGTTTGATTTAAACAAATCTGATTTACACCGCACTGCTACTGAGTCCTGCGCTCTGATTGGTCAGAAGGTGTTGATTAGTTCTCTATAACAGCAGCTCCAGCAGTAGTGCAGGTTGATATTAATGTGCTCACTCTGATGCATTATTGTTTCCATAGTAACAGCATATTCACAGGGATGTGCACAGCACCATCCACTCCACTGAACATCAACAGCTTAAACTGTGTGTGTGTGTGTGTATGAGAGTAAATTGTGTAAGATCAGTGTAAGGAGTCTTCAGTGCGAGTGCAGTGTATCAGTCAGGAGGTAAAGCTGGAGGACGGAGGAGATTCCGTCTGTGCTGTTTCTCAGTCACATGATGAGAGTGAACAGAGAATGGAATATGGAGTTTGTTTTAAAAATTCACTAATAACATTAATAATGATTAGTTAATAAAGGGAGCGCGTCAGTGGCGTGGAGGAGGGACTGAGTGCGGAGAGCCGCTCGAGCCCCGGGAGCCTCTGTGACTGGTGATTTATTTAATGTGTGTCGTTAACATTAGCCCCAAAAACACAGGAGAGAACCGCAGCAGGAGCGAGCCTCAGCAACGTGCTCTCTCCCTCATCCAGAGCTCCAGCATCAAAGCTGTCGGATTGGAACACAGCCGAGTTCTCAGACTCACAGCCTCAGAGGCAATCTCACCATCTGAGGAAATCAAACACTGCACTTAATGAACAGAGAGAGAGAGGGAGAGAGAGAGGGAGGTGGGGGGGGAGGGAGAGGTGGAGGTGGGGGGGGGGGGTCGGATTAGACTCACCTCCACAAACAGAAAGCAGGGGACGATGTGTGTGCTCTTCTTCAGCCCTCCTCTTCCTCCAGTCACCCTTCTGTCCATCTTTCTTCTTTTTTACGACACTGCTCTCACACACACACACACACACACACACACACACACACACACACACACCATGAATCCTGTGTTATTGTGCCGTTTATTATTGTTATGTACAGACACACTATGCAGTGGCCCAGAGAGTGATTTGGAACATGACCAAAGTGCCCACGGTCACAGCTTTCGCATTCGAGTAGCAGTTTTGTGATGGTTACAGCCAACCAATCAACAGTCTGCTCCACTTTTAGCTCCGCCCCTCTGACCCTACATGAAGAAAAACCTAATTTAGTACCAGTACTCAGTTCCAGTACGGCTCGCTCGGCCCTGGGACTGAGGACACGGCGTGAAGGACAGATCTGTACACACAGCGTGTGTGTGTGTGTGTGTGTGTGTGTGTGTGTGTGTGCTGGACATACACAGCTTATCACAGAGCTGCTGGAACCCAGCTGATGTCAGGAGTGTGTTAGTGCTGCCTGAAGGTCCTGCCTCACTACGGCACCGCGTCCGGATCAGAACACGACCCAAGACCCGTTACTGCACCTTCATCAATCATAACATTCCCATTTACAACATTCAGGAGTGTGTGAGGACGCACT
>NC_071105.1:40680000-40682500 GCF_024256425.1 Clarias gariepinus
CACCTTACTGCCTCAAACACCTCAATATCTCAAACACCTTACTGCTTTTAACACCTCACTGCCTCAAACACCTCAATATCTCAAACACCTTACTACCTTTAACACCTCACTGCCTCCAACACCTCAGTTCCTTCACCCCCTCACTGCCTCTAACATCCCACTGCTGCCACCAACTCACTGCCTTAAATGTCCTGCTGCCTCCAGTACCTCACTGCCTCCACCACCCATGTGTGATAAGTATTATGCCTGCGCGCGTCTGTGTGCGCGTGTGTGTGTGAGATCCGCGTGTGTAACACTTTAAGGCGTTACTTGTAGCCACGCCCCCCTGCGCGCTACCTTGTTGTGCAGAAGGTGAAGTGGGCGGGGCCGAATGAGGAAGACTTCTGTAACCGGATAACCGCAGGGCGCGCGCCCTAACCGCACCGCTCGCGCAGCAGAATGCACCTCGGCGCGCGGGATAAGAGTTCGGCTGTACCCCGGTAACGGCTCGGTGTGTGTGTGTGTGTGTGTGTGTGATCGCTCAGTTTGTCCTGCGGGCCGGAAGTGAAGATCAGAGGAAGCGGCGCCGTTATACTGAGACCCGCAGTGGACTGTGTGTGTGTGTGTGTGTGTGTGTGTGTGATCCGCTCTCACTGTGACTCTGTCGGCTCGTCCGTTTTCTCTCTGATCCTCGGTGGCGCGCGCAGGTAAGCAGCAGCTCCTCCATCATTAATAACGACGTCATTACCGCCTGATTATACACTGTTTATAGAGGGGGGGGGGCTGTGTGTGTGTGTGTGTGTGTGTGTGTGTGTGCACTGCTTATAGAGAGTAGAGAGTAGAGGTACTCTGTGTGTGTGTGTGTGTGTGTGTGTACACTGCTTATAGAGAGAGGGGTACTGTGTGTGTGTGTGTGTGTGTATAAACTGCTTATAGGGGGGGGCTGTGTGTGTGGGGGGGGGGGTATACACTGCTTAGAGAAAGAGGGGTACTGTGTGTGTGTGTGTGTATGTGTATACACTGTTTATAGAGAGTGGGGTACTGTGTGTGTGTGTGTGTGTGTGTGTGGGGGGGGGGGTTGTCAGGGGTAGCTCAGTGGTTAAGGCATTGGACTACAGTTCAGAAGATCCCGGGTCTAAACCCCACAACCACCATGTTGTCCCTGTTGGGCCCTTGAGCGCGGCCCTTAACCTCCACTGCTCAGATGTGTAATGAGATAAAAATGTAAGTCGCTCTGGATAAGAGCGTCTGCCAAGTGTGTGTGTGTGTGGGAGGGGGGGTGCACTGCTTATAGAGAAAGAGATTGTGTGTGTGTGTGTGTGTGTGTGTTAGAGGGAGATTTTTAAAAGTTTTAAGTGTCTGGGTGTGTACTGAGGTGTCCTATGAGGTGTGTATAGTTGTGTGTTGTTGTCTCATGCTCAGACAGGCTCAGTTCAGTCAGTGTTAACGTTCCCTCTCAGCGCTCCTTAAACTCCAGACCTCACTCCTGACTCGGCTGCGGACCTTCAGACCACCCCTGTCCTGACCCAGGATGGTTCCTTGTTCTGCTCCTTGGCTACCATCAAATAATCTCACCACGCTTTCCTCCTGCCTAAAGTCTTACCTGAAGTGACCTCTGCCCCGACTTTTTTACGGCCTTTTACAGGGTAAATCTGGAAACTTGTGCACAGGTTCTGTGCAAGCTCCACAACATTGTTTCTTAGCTTCTCCTCTCTGACTGCGGATAACTTTGCCATTTATTATTAGAAGACTGAAATAACCTTCCAGGTCTTCACTCCAACCCCACCCACTGTGGAGCCCTCAGACTTCAGCAGCGATCAGTCTGGATTCAAAGTGGTGCATTCCACACAGACTGCCCCAGTGTTCATCACTAAGAAGCTCCCTGCTGCTCCCTGCTGAGAAGCTCCCTGGTGCTGGAACAGCATGTGACATGGTCAACCCATGACTCTCTAGTCCATCCGCTTGAGTCTTATTTGAAAGATCAGTCACATAAGTTGACATAGAAGGAATTCACATTTTCTCCACACAGATACTCCACCGGCATCTCTCAAGGCTCAGTACTTGGTCCTAGTCTGTTCTAGTCTGTTCTCTCTCTATACTCAATCCCCTGATAATTTATGAATTGACTCCTGTATGTCATTCCTAGCAGATCTGCCTCTGTTCACCATTCATCATCTGCAGCTGATCCAGGTTCTCCCACACCACCCCACTTCTCCACCTCTGCACTGGCTTCCTGTAGCTGCTGCATTAGATTCAAACCTCTGATGCTCTCCTATAAAGCTAAAAATGGCCCTTCATACACCCCACACTGCACCCCCACCACACTGCACCCCCACCACACTGCACCCCCACCACACTGCACCCCCACCATACTGCAACTCCACCACACTGCACCCCCTCCCCCGTGGTGAAGTGAACCTCTTCTAGATATCTGAACAGCTGAGTCACTGAGACTCCAAACAACATCACCACACCGCCCTCTTACTGAAGCACTGGAATTACAACTAAAACAAACAAACAA
>NC_071105.1:40687500-40690000 GCF_024256425.1 Clarias gariepinus
CGTGGGGTTGGCGGTCATATACGCGCCATCTCCATGCTGAAAAAAACTCCTCTATAGGATTCAAAAATGGGGAGTAAGGGGGCAAGTACACCACTTCAAATCCTTCATGATTAGTAAACCAGTCTTGGACCAGAGCAGCCCGGTGGAAACTAACATTATCCCACACAACAACAAACCTGGGCTGCTCTGGTCTATTCTGTATGACTATGTCATGAAGACCATCAAGAAATGTGAGTATTTCCTGTGTATTATAGGGCCCCAATTTGGCATGATGGTGCAGTAGCCCTTGAAGGCTAATGGCAGCACACAATGTAATATTTCCTCCACGTTGCCCAGGGACGTGCACAATTGCCCTTTGGCCAATAAGATTACGCCCCCGTCGTCTGTTTTTTGTCAGATTGAATCCAGCCTCATCGATGTAAATACACTCATGAGGCTGAGCAGCTCCATCCATGGCGAGCATTCTCTGCAAGAAAAAGTACATATTACTGTACTGTACAGTACTGTATGGATGGCATTACTCAAAGTACACAACTACACTGATACACATACAGAATTGAACCACCTCATCACACAGGGGCCTGTTTAGCTTTCTGAATATACAGTGTCAATGTGGTACTGATCCAATGGTACAGACTCAGCTATTTGACTGCTCCTCTTTTGTATTGTAAATGTAGAGGACTGAAACACTTACCTGTACGTATTCACGTCGAAGTTCCTTCACTCTGGCATTGTTCCTCTGAAATGGAACCCTGTACAGTTGTTTCATTGTATTATGGTGCTTTGTCAAGATGCGTCTAATGGTGGCCAAAAACCTGTCTATCTGCAATTATGTGACTCTGTAGCTGGTGGAGACGGATCGCATTATTTGCCCTGACCATGTCCACTAATACAAGTTCTTGTTGTTCAGTAAATAGGCGTTGACGTCCACCGCCAGTAGGTCTTCTAATCATTCTGTAGAAAAAATGCAACCAGAATTTGTAATTGTTTTCGTCTATTATTTAGTACTGTACAAACTGTATTTTACTGTATTTACTGTACTTGTATTACAGTACTGTAAAACATCTCAAGACATGATTATATGTTTCACAAAACAAGGAGCCACCCTTCAGTACAGTACTGGTGTAACAGTACATGTACGTAACACATACATGTAAGATAAGACAGTACTGTAAATACTCAAGCTACATTACTGTAGTAGAGGAATTGAAGACATACCTGTTTTCCTGTCGGAATGTCCTTATGATGGATGCGACCGTGAAACGGCTAAGATTGGGGTGGACTCTCTGTCCAGCTTCCCTCATAGTCAGACCATGGTTTATGACATGGTCCACCAAAGTTGCCCTAATGTCATCAGAAATGATGGTCCTTGCACGGCCTCTTCGTCCACGTCCTCCTCTGCCTCTGCCTCTAGCTCTCCCTCCCTCCATGCTGGCAAGTTCTCCAAAATGGCTTAGCTAAGGCCTTTTTGTATCTGACTGATTGGTGTTCAGTTTTGTTAGTAAATGTTTTCAGGTGTGTGTCTAATTGTTTTCAATGACAGACTGTGTTTTGTATTTTGAATAGATGTGTTTTCCCAATGGTACTGCGAGATTTCATTTTTGAACAAAGTGTCTTATGTATGAAATAGTGTGTTGTGAGCAGGAGCAAGTGTGTTGTAGAAAGGAGCTAGTGTTTTGCAGAATTGCAACCAAAGTGCAAAGCAGCACTTTTGTTTAAGGTATGGTTACACTTTGTTTAAGGAACAGCCACAACAACTTCAAGTTGGGTTCCTTTGGTTTTAGCATCTGTCAATAGTGTTTAAGCAATTGGTAAAAACTGTAGTGAGGACAGAAGCGGATCTGCTCCTGAAGTAGGTTGTGATGTGATGTGCTCGTCCCCGTGTCCTCGTTAGGACAAAGCCTTTCATCTAGAGCACTGGGGGCAAATACTTTTTGAAAAAATAAACAAAAACAATTATTGAGTTTTAGGGGAGTTAATACTTTTGTAAGTCACTACTGTGTTTATTTAGTTAGCATGTTGCTGTATGCAGTCCCTACGATGTAGAAGAATTGATAAATTAGCCAATAACCAATTCATTAAATAAAGTAAATTAATCAATATCACCTAATTATCATGAAGTTGCTTCACGAAAATATTGTTAGTTTTTTTAATTTAAAGAGCTTTTCTTTGATCTAAAAACATAAGAGCCGATCAGGGTTGTTGTTGTTAGTCCCCTGTTGAGGGGTCGCCACAGCGGATCAACTGATCTGCACAAAAACACGGGTTCTATGCCCAGATGTCCTTCACAACCCTCCACTTTTCTCCAGGCTTGGGACCGGCACTGCTCTAACTTGGTTGCTGCTAGCTCAGCTCGGGAGCGTTCACCCACGATGTTGGAGCAGATCTGATCATTCTCGCCTCACTAGCTAGCTATGCTAAGTGTGTGCATTTTCCAGTTGCCTGGCAACAATGTGAAGAAAAAAGTGATGTAAACTGTTTAAACCGTAACCATGGAAAC